>NW_026852479.1:0-17418 GCF_026571515.1 Ruditapes philippinarum
TAAGATATTTATGATGATTTTACTGGTATATTGATCCCATTGAAATATCCTTTATATCTGAGCAATTGAATAGGCAAGTAGTTAGCCTTCTGTATTTAAGGAATGTAAACTTATAATTTACAATGAGTTTGTTTGTGTGTCACCAATAGATAAAGGTTATATCATGATATATTTCACTTTGATCTAATCATTGATTGATTGGAGATTTTTAGAAAACACAACATTTTTAAGTAGCTGTCCTAGCAAATTCAAAGTGTGGTTTCTTTTTACTTTGGCAGAAACTAGAAAGAATGCCTGAAAAATGTACCATCATCTGTTTTTTATATTGATA
This sequence comes from Ruditapes philippinarum, assembly GCF_026571515.1. Taxonomy (NCBI): domain Eukaryota; kingdom Metazoa; phylum Mollusca; class Bivalvia; order Venerida; family Veneridae; genus Ruditapes; species Ruditapes philippinarum. The sequence goes on from NW_026852479.1 coordinate 332, forward strand.
ATTTTTTTTTTAAAGATGGTTTGAATCAATGAATGCAAACTGGAATGCTTTTAATATTTTAGACTTAATGTGTAATCTTAATTTCAGGGTTATGTTATTGTCTATTTTTAGCTCACCTGTCACAAAGTGACAGGGTGAGCTTTTGTTATCACTTTTCGTCCGGCGTCCGTCCGTCCGTCCGTCCGTAAACTTTTGCTTTAAATGACATCTCCTCATAAACCACTGAGCAAATTTCATCCAAACTTCACAGGAATGTTCCTTTGGTGGTCACCTTTAAAAATTGTTCAAAGAATTTAATTCCATGCAGAACTCTGGTTGCCATGGCAACCGAAAGAAAAATTTTTAAATATCCTCTTTTAAACAACCCTAAGAGCTAGAGCTTAGATATTTGGCATGAAACATCTTCTAGTGAGTGTCTACCAAGTTTGTTCAAATAAAAGCCCTGGGGTCAAAATTGGCCCCGCCCCAGGGGGTCATTGATTTTCCCTATATGCATATAGTAAAATCTTTAAATATCTTCTTTTAAACAACCCTAAGAGCTAGAGCTTAGATATTTGGCATGAAACATCTTCTAGTGAGTGTCTACCAAGTTTGTTCAAATAAAAGCCCTGGGGTTAAAATTGGCCCCGCCCCAGGGGGTCATTGATTTTCCCTATATGCATATAGTAAAAACTTAAAAAATCTTCTTTTAAAGAACCCAAAGAGCTAGAGCAAAGATATTTGGCATTAAACATCTTCTAGTGAGTGTCTACCAAGTTTGTTCAAATAAAAGCCCTGGGGTAAAAATTGGCCCCGCCCCAGGGGGTCATAGATTTTCCCTATATGCATATAGTAAAAACTTAAAAAATATTCTTTTAAAGAACCCAAAGAGCTAGAGCTAAGATATTTGGCATTAAACATTTTCTAGTGAGTGCCTACCGAGTTTGTTCAAATAAAAGCCCTGGGGTCAAAATTGGCCCCGCCCCAGGGTGTCATTGATTTTCCCTATATGCATATAGTAAAAACTTAAAAAAATCTTCTTTTAAAGAACCCAAAGAGCTAGAGCTAAGATATTTGGCATTAAACATCTTCTAGTGAGTGTCTACCAAGTTTGTTCAAATAAAAGCCCTGGGGTCAAAATTGGCCCCGCCCCAGGGGGTCATTGATTTTCCCTATATGCATATAGTAAAAACTTAAAAAATCTTCTTTTAAAGAACCCAAAGAGCTAGAGCTAAGATATTTAGCATGAAACATGTTCTAATGGGTGTCTACCAAATTTGTTCAAATAAAAGCCATGGGGTCAAAATTGGCCCCGCCCCGGGGGTCATTGATTTTTTCTTATATGTGTATGGCGAAAACTTAAAAATCTTCTTTGAAAAAACCCATATAGCTAGAGTTAAGATATTAAGCATGAAACATCTTCTAATCAGTGTCTACAAAGTTTGTTCAAATAAAAGCCCCGGGGTCAAAATTGGCCCTGCCCCGGGGGTCATTGATTTTCCTGTTTTGTGTATAGCAAAAACTTAAAAATCTTCTTTGAAAAAACCCATATAGCTAGAGTTTAGATATTAAGCATGAAACATCTTTTAGTAAATTTCTACAAAGTTTGTTCAAATAAAAGCCCGGGGGTCAAAACTGGCCCTGCCCCAGGGGTGTCATTGTTTTTAACTATATGTGTATAGTAAAAACTTAAAAATCTTCTTTTAAAAACCCAATGAGCTAGAACTTAGATGTTTAGCATGAAACATCTTCTTATGGGTGTCTACCAAGTCTGTTCAAATAAACAAATAAAAGCCCTTGGGTAAAAATTGGCCCTGGGAGGGGGGCTATATACATCATGGCCCTCTTGTTTTAACTTGGTGGTACTTTAAAGACTTTTTAAGGCAATGTGTAATTATTTTGTGTTGTGTACATAAGTTTTTTTTTCATTGTTTTTCAAATATAATCTTAATTTTTTATAATTTAAAAGAATAATTGACTTTGTTTAATTTCAGTTGGGTACATTTAGACGCGGGCCAGTATTGGACTCAAAGAGCTGCAGAATTAACTGGAACATCTCATAAACAAGTTTTTAAAGATAATATGATTAAATTATATAATGGACTTTTAAGAAATGCTGTTAATCATCAAAGAAAAGTAGAAAAAAATAAATGGTAAAAAAATGAGTAATGAATTTGTGTAAATTGTTAGAAAATTTTGACTTGTATTTCTAGTGTGTAGAGGATTATACTGTATTTAAACAGTTGGCTAGAAATGGTATATATTTTGTATGTTATAATTTAGACGGTTTTGTTAATGACATATCTTTTCTCACTTTTTGTAGGAGGATAAATATATAGAGAAACAATATATCATTTAGGAATAATAGCTTTTATGCAAGAAATGTTGTTGCATGTCAAACATTCTCATATTTATTTCCTTATTTTAAAAAAGGCAGCAACATCTGATTTTGGTTTACATTCATACCTGATGAAAGTTTTGTGGTTAGGATTCATGAAAGCTTTGTGGTTAGCCTAGGATTCATGAAAGTTTTGTGGTTAGGTTTCATGAAAGTTTTGTGGTTAGGATTTTATAAATGACTTTAAGAACATTATCTCATTATTTACAAACCATGCAGTATTGTTTTAAAGAGATTTATACTACAATATTTATGGTCACCATTTATCAGTGTGTATGTAGTACAAGTGAAGTAACTTATGTATAATATAATAAGTTTACTGAATTATCTAAAATTTATTAATGAGTACAACATTTATGTATTCATATTCTTTAACTTATCTGTGATACTATTATGTTTTTGTGATTTTTATTTTCAACATTCTATTTAAAAATCTTAGAATCATGTTTTATATTAAACAAATCTTATATATTTAGGTATCTTGTTTGCTTCTTCTTTCTTTTTTTTATTTATTTTTTTTTAGTTAAATTGTCCCCATATATGAACTTTTTTTATATTTAGATTTAAGTTAATCAATGGCACATATTTTCCTCTTGAACATTATTTATCTTTTTTTTAGATATGGAAAATAGGTTAGAGAATTGTTAAACTTTTTTTGCATGAGAATGAGTTTTATTTTGAATCTTGGTACATGTATTTTTTCTTTGAGTATTTTTTTTTCAGTGCATATTTTGTGTTTTAATAAGTTTGAAGTGGACCAGTCATATTATATAATCTTTTATTATAATGGTTATTAAACAAGTTTGAGAGTTTGCCAGCTATATGTTTGTGGGTGTTACAGCTGGTCCTAAAGTATTTGGTTTACTTGGATGATCTTTTCCTGAACACAAATCTATTAATAGATATTGAACTGATCATGTACAGATCTCTAGATAGATATCTGGATTGCCATGTACATGTGTCAATTTACAAATGTTTAGCTTAATGTCATGTACAGACGTCTCTGAAATAGATGTTTTACTTGTCAAGTACATGTATCTATCAGTAGATATTAATTGGCTTGTCATGTACAGATATCTATAGTTTTCTCTGAATGAAACTAATCATTGTTATAAAAGTCATAATCATGACCTGATGATAGAGATAAGTGACAACCTCTGTAAACTTAAAATCTTTCAGGACTGAGCAATGTTGTTTTGTTACATTTTGATGAAATTGATTATGTTGACACATTCCCTAAGCAGTTCTGTTACTGTAATTTTTGGAGTCTTGAATTTTGTGTAGAAAGTACTCTTTTCATATATTTGGAATATACTTATATATAATTGAGTTAAGAAAATGTATCTATCACAGTAAAGATAGTTGTTTGCATATGTAAGCTGGAAGGAGTCATGTGACCAAAATTTTAGTTAACAGAACATGTAAAAGGGTGAATGATTGATTATTGTTATTTTATTTCTGTTACACAAAGTCTTCAATTATCAAAATTTTAATGCATGATTTTAGAGGAAATAGTTTATAGTAAATAGGTATTGCACCTTATTTAAAATCTTACACATTAGACTTTTTAGCTCTTATTTTCTAAGTAGTTAGTATATAAATTATTATGGCAAATTTGACAGGTAAAACTGAAAGCAATTCTTAACTAAGGTACAACTGAATGTTACTTTGATAAATATATTCTACAGTTTTTCTCTAATTTTAACAATGTGAAAAATAACACAATTAATAAACATAAAACTTTTTATTATTTTATTTTACAATGTTTATCCAATACTTTTGTTATTTATATATTTTGCCATTATAGTTATTGATACAAAAACAAATGCATATCTATACGCCAATAAAACTATTTACCTAAACTTTCTGGTGTTGTTAAATGATTTTGCCCCATTAAGATTGTCAGTCGAAACGGTTTGATTTGTGCAGCAATTTGTGTTAGCTGTTATTTCATACTTGATAAATGTTCTGGTTTTGGGATCATGGACGTCAATACCTTAAGAGCTCGAAACTTGGTTGGTATACTGATAATTTTTCTCAATGAATAAAGGAGCCTTGAAAAAATGGGCCTCAATAGCAATGTGGTCTTATTTGTGGCGTGGTTCGTTAGTTGGTATTTTACTGTATTTAGTATCGTAAGGATAATTAATACAAAACATTTATTCAAACAAGTTTCATGATTTGGTCCCTTCCCTGATTGTAAGATTATCTTTGATTACTCAAAGAGGGTCCTATTCGGGCATGCCGCGTCTAAACATTTTGAGGTGCTCTTGTAATTTATTGCCGTTCCTGAGGAGGCTCAATAATTTTTGATTTTCACTTATTTTGATGCCAGAATTCATGAGAGATCTTCCGATCTATAAACCTGAGAGATCATTTGATGTTATCACCCCTGCTTGTCTCGCCGTACATCTGTTAGCATTTTCGTGTCTGCACTGCATCTTTTTAACCAAGGGAGGAATGTGTGAAAGTGTTTGGTGGCAGAAGACAATCTGCTAAACGCAGGTTTGGACTCCCTCTGAATTTAAGCATATATTAATATGATTTTAAGGGAGAATATTCGTTAATTTCTCTTTAAAATGGAAGTAGAAATATCGATTTATAGAATATATTACCTCCATACTTAGTTTTTTTTCCTGTTACAATAAGATGACTGTTTTCAAATAAGGGCATGGGTAGGAAGTAAGTTATTTTCTTTCTATTGAGACGTTTTAATTTAATTTTACTGGTATATATCATGATTTATCATAAACAACCGTGGTCAATTTCTATTCCACAAATCTTAAAGTGGTAAATTGTTGAAAGGTAAAAAGCTTGACAACAATAATGAAAACGTGTTTCGTTATAATTTCCTGCGTTTCAGTCCAAAAGTGTAACTGAAAAATAAACGGAACCGAACAATAAAAATTATCTTTCTTCAAACAAGTTAACTTAAGTTTATATTGTAATAAGTACAACTATACAAAGGTTACAAATGTTTTACCTGGATGCCAAAATAAAAAATAATGGCCCTCGAGTTCATAATGTCCTTCGGGCCTGCGGCCCTCAGGCCATTATGCACATCTTCGGGCCATTATCGCATAATTACGAGCAGCAACCAAGACGAAGTATTAACTTCTAAATAATTAATAGATCGGGATTTTTATTGCATATGGTCTAAGCAAGAAAAAGTTATAGATGGCATTTTGTTCATTTCTTTTGCGTTTCTATAAATTAAAAAATACCCAAGCTTACCAGTACCTAAATAACAAGACTTTAACAATCTCTTGTGTTACATATAGTATAAGTACATGTATATTAACCAACATGAAGGCATTGCTCTAAGACCACACAACATCATGAAAGTTTTACAAATTATGTCAAAGGCTAAGACTACTGTAAAGATTGAGAAGTAAAATGATCACAGAAAAAGTACAAACAATGACAATCCGATATTTAGTTTGTTTGTTTGTTTTTGTTTTTGTTTTCAAAAGGTAAATTGGATACTAAACGGCACAAGAACAACTTGATTGCCAGTCTGATACGTGTCCACTGATTTTTCCAAACCCATTTTCTCCTAGATGCTCGCCGCGATACTTCGTATGGTGAGGTTAGTAGTTATTCTATCCTAATCTGATAAAACATTAATTGGCAGCCTTTGTTAAAATTGTATCCTAAATGTAAAAAGATTATATTAATCTGGAAAACTAGTGATGGAAGCAATGAAAACAACAATGCTATACATGTATCAAAATTGCAGACTCGGTATAATCTAAACAATATTTATTTAGTTTATTAGTTACATACAAACATATTACATAAATAAATCTCACTATAAATTAGAAACATGATCGAGAAGGAGGTCAATGAGTTTTGTAAATCTCTCTCCTGTAAAAAATAAGATATAGCATGTTCGTGAGAGATACCGTGTAGTGCAACAATGATCCCGATCGGCGACCTGAAAATATAACAACACTGAAGTAATACCCGAGCCAACTTTTTACGGTTGCCACGTGGAAATTGACACCAGCTTTTGTGAAGTATGGTTCACATTCAATCCTATGGATCGCGGGATTCTCTTGATAACTTGATACGAATGTAAACGTCAGTGAAATGGTGTGCTGCTCGCCATTACCAAAGTGGTTGGATAATATAAGAGTTAAAGTCTTACAAAAGAAATAAATAAGTTAAATTCTACTACTTTGGGCTATAGATTAGCCGTGAATTCTCAAATAACTGGGCTCCGCAGTAAAGTGTTGTTTTTTTTCAAATACTTTCTGTCTTGAAAATAACTTTGTCTTTGGATGGGGAATTAAATTTTTTAAAGTTGCACAAAAATATTTAGCAAAGCTAGTAGATAGCAGTGCATCAGGCTCAAGAAACACATGTGCAGTTCTAAGGTTGAGGTCCCATTAAGATGGTAAATTTCAAATAGTGTCTTGTGCAGATAATCAAGACTATAACTATTTCGTTTAATAGAGATTTCAAACTATCAACTTAAGACATGTGTTTTGGCAAGGTGACATCTGATGCATGCCATTACATTTTGATATGAATTTTATCATTTTGATATGTCTTTATTATATTCTAAAGGTCAGGTTTCAAAAATTGCTTTTGTGCCATAAGAGTCAATGTCAGGTTTATAAATGAATTATTATCATTGCTCAATTACAAATGTATATTTATAAATTAAGAATAGGATATTAATTAACATGAAAGTTGGATGTAAATAGCTTTTGTTTCAGACCTACCATCGTTTTTCTTACCAGCTGCCTCGGGTCATGGTCTTTCATGATAAGAATAAGAATCAAACATCTCTAATAATTAAAAGTCTCTAACATATACATATTTATAAGCATCAATTACCTTTTGCCATGGGGCTTTAAGTAATAAAGGTTTCTGCTTTTGCTCACTTTTAAGAGAAGATGAACGACTTTTTAATTATGTAACCAGAAACACGGTATTATAAATAATAATAACGTTTAATAGAGCAAGAAAAATACGCGTCAATCACAAAGGCATGATAATAAATTAAATTGTTACAGAAAGACACCTCATGGATCAAATCGTTTCACAGAATAATATTACAGAAACCAATTACTGCAAAATAACTACTTCATGATTATGATAACCTTTATGATAAACTATTTTAAAATTTGCCTTTAAAGTTAATTTGCAAACTCCTCACAGCGGTTACGTCACGCTTTGCTACTTTAACCACTGCCACCACTGAAATCACGTGATGATAGTTGTATCATGTGACAAAAACATGGCGGCCAGTTTCAGAACGCCAAGGATCCCATATCAAACTGGCAGATTTATAATTACATCCTTACCAGACAAAATAAGTTCAATACACACAATTTGTTATCACTTTAAAACAAGTGCCGGATCAAATCTTTTTGTGCAATCGTTCAATAACTGTTTATATTCTGCCATTGTTTACTGGTTGTTACTATGCATACGGTGTCACAGTGAAAATATCTTTCGTTATGTTTACAAAATAATTTTTATACGTATAATTTTTTACTTTCTTGTACATTAAGCATAACTATTTAACGAAAGAAAACTAAAATGATATAAAGTATTCTATTTTTAAATTAAAAGTGAAAAAAATATATCCGGCTATATTCGACCGAATTTACTTGTGGTGGCAGTGGTTACTGTACAGATCAGGGGAAGTAACCGCTGCGAGGAGTTTGGTTAATTTGTCGCAATATGTCATTCGGAACACCTCAGACCGAAAATTTGCAGCTGCTCTTTGTATTGCGTTAGGTACATTTTTTCTCTTTGGGCCATTTTTAAGCGATTTGATTGGCTACAATAAAAAGCGTCCTTGGAATCGAGAAAACAAGAAGTGTCGTTTTTGCATACATATTCTAATCTAAAATGTCTCTCTGTGTTTTTGATTTAACAATTGAAAGGGTATGTATATTGTTATGCTCATGCTATATTGACTGTAAAGGTCTAGATCTTATCAATTTGTTACACATACGGTAACAAATTTATTTGTGAATAGATTCTATGTTGTTTATCTTTTATAGCACCTGCATGGTTTGCCTGTTCAGGCTTGTGCTGGTGAAGTATTTCACAAAGTTGTTAAATTGCATGGGAATTTTAAGTTCATAATTATAGTGTATGCTTTGTTAACTTACTTGGACATTTCACTCATGTGCTGTTTATTTCTCACCGAAGGTTCCTATGCCTATGTTATCATGAACTTGTGTTTATAAACAGGCTGGCTAAAATGCCAATAAGGTTTATGACATAAAAAATGACATTTCTAGAAAAGTAATGAAGATATTTCTTTTAAAATTTGTTTGTTTATTGACCATTATATGTCCAGGGATCATCCTGGTCAGGATTTTTAGTGAGAGATTTTCTCTCATTTGAGAAATTTTGATGAGAGAAATTAGATTTTCTTGAGAGATTTAATTTTCATGATGGGCGAGGTTAAAAATATGGAAATTTCTAACTTTTTAAAAATCACTGTACATATAAACATTGTTTATCTAATGAGGATATTATAAGAAGATGTAGCTCTGTTTATTACAGTGATTTTTGTTTTCACTTTTTTAACACATCCTATGCCTTTTCTTTTGTGATTTTTTAAACATAATAAAATTCTAATTGTGAAAAATAAATATAACACCTTTATTCTGAAATATAAAAGAATTATACATGGATATCTACTACAACTATTATTTGCAGTCAATGTTCCTAATGGACAAAACTTAACTGTACAGAAGTGATTGTTGAGATTTGAAGAATATTTTTATAACCTTTCATTTTGTTTTCTTTATGATTCTCTTCACACACCTCCCTCCATTAAAAAATATACCTGAACACATAATGACACATATCTCCATATCCACAAATATAAGCAATAACCAGTGATTTTTTTTCCAATTTTCAAAACAACCTGTGGCTTTCTGAAGGGGAAAATATAGCGCGATAAATCAGAAAAGGGGGAAATCAAATTCCAACAACTGAGAGATGAATTTACCCACACATTTTATAAGATTTTTAATTTCAATTCAATTTATCATGCATAGTACATAGCAGAGGCTATATAGGGATTCTAGCTGACATAATAAGTCAGATGCTGTTAAGTAATGGTTCTGGTGAAGTGTACAGGGCATTACAGGGGAAAATATTAGCTTTTTTAGGGGAAAATATACCTATTTTTAGCTAGGGGAAACAGCCTTTATTCGGCTGTAAAATACAGGGAAAAAAATCACTGATAACTAAAGTAATTTTTATTCATAAACATCATTTTTAGTGTTATAAAACACCTTTAAATAACACTCGGCTTCCTTTTAGAATTTTTTTTAATCACGACATTGCGAAAATATGTGACAAATGAATATTTGTCTGTTTTCCGTCGAAACATTCACAATTCTAGCTGTTGCTGATTGCAATTATATAAAATTAAATATTTTTGTTCAATAAAAGAACATTTATTATCGGCTATTTCATCAGAAATCGTAAAACAAAATTTTGAAATTTGTTCTTTACGGCCAAAATTTACCGTGGTTGATGTGACATTTAGAAGACAAATTTTACCGGTAGATTTATTTTTGACATGTCCATTTTTATGTTAGTCTGTGTCTAAATTTTTTTTATTAAAATCAATTAAAAGTGTTTTGTGTAAATTCTCGACTTACAGATAGATAAAGGTTAGCCAGCATACCGTATTTCTTTCTGTACGGTGAATTTGCGGTCTCCGATCGGCAATTATTTTAGGCTAAATAATTCAAAGTGTTGGTCTACTTTTTGGAGTTTTTTACACCGATTTCATTAATTAACAATTTGAAATTAAATTCTTGATGGGAATCGTGAATTTTTCATCATATTTTTGTGTAATTTTAGCATTCCTTAGATTGTGTTTAGACATTTTCCGGCTCAAATTGCCGTGCGAGATTTTCTCTCATTTCACAAATTTCTCTGAGATTTTGGTGATAGTTTTGCGAGAAATCGCGGAAATCGCCCCCTAGAATGATCCCTGTATGTCACATAAACAGAAAGAAAAGTATTTGGTTACAGTCACTTTCGTTATAATTATTTTCCTCTTTTCATGTTTTCATATTTTGTGATAATGTATATGACTAGTATGATAACACCAAATGTTAAATTTGTATGTTTGTAATTTCACTCTCACTGTATTTAATCAAATTAATGTATGCTGTACAAGTCATATTGAATAATAAAATTTGTTCTGTTCATAAAACATATAATGTTTGAAGTCCTTATGCTGAGTGAAGGTGTCAAAAACAGTAATGTAACAATTGGTCAGCAAAAATTGAATCTGCATTCAGACATTTGTAAACACCATTTAGTGCTGGAACACCTTGAAATTTACAGCTAAATATGAGGTATCCCTTATTCTCATATTATCAGGGTGTTTCATATTATCAGGAAATGCTTTTTATTATTAAAACAGATGAAATTAGCACTTTGGAAAATTGGAATCCAAAAACATATCTACTTTGCAGCACTGATATATACCAAGTCAACACTTGGATAAGAATATGACAAAAGCATGTAAAAATAATGTTTTTATGAAAATATCACTAAATCCAGTATTCAACTTTATTTATAATCATTCTATATTTAAGTTATTTTGCATAATAAAACACACACATTTTCTATGATAATGTATCATAAACACATAATTAAGAGTGGCACTAATGATAAGAGGTGATTTGTAGAATAAAATCATTATATAGTGACCAACCTTCAGCAAAAAATAAAATTACCAGATAATACGAGAAAGTAACTTGTTCATCTAGAGATTGTGGGTCAGTATCCATAAATAAAAAAATCTTTGTCCTTTTTTCAGTTATGGTGTTTTCGTTGTTTATATTGTCTAAAAGGGACATTTTTCTGTGTTGAGGGCAAAAAATTACTATCTAGAAATGTTATGTAAAGTTCATCTAGCTATGCCAGTTTAGGCCTTAGCCCCATGATAATAAGAGACAACAGAATAATCACGTATACAGAAATGGGCGAATGTTTCAGCTATTTTTACCAAATGAAAGGCTAATTGTCCATTATAAACATTAAAGCTTTATGCTGTTCTGTGACAGATATTTGAACCCTTATAACTTTTAAAAAAGATAAACTGCCAATTATTATTGACATTATGTGTTGTTTATGTTGTCATAATATTTGCAAGGTTGAGAACACCAGTAATCTATGTTGTATGTTGAAAAATAACTTATATAGCTTGTTTTATTATGTTTTATTGTAACCTACTATAAATAAAGATTATCTTATGCCACTAGGAAAAACAAAAAGGAAATTTTTAATGCTTAAAGTACATAATTTTAGGAAAAAAATGCTTGTCTTTCGCAAAAGCCTTGACCCCTTCATTATATTTTAAGATGAAAAAGCTCATGTGTTTATATATAAGTATTATTGTCTACTAGGCCAATGGTAAATACAATATCATGATTGTGAGCCTTGCTGAAAAATTCTTCCTATTTTAAAACTAAATCTGCTAAAACCTGTTCCAGAGCAGGTATCAATTTACTTTTCAAAACTAAGTCATTGGGAGAAGTAACTCCAACACAGATAACCATGACAAATGTAGGACAAAACCCCACACTTCAAAACCCCACACCTCAAAATCTTATAGAGTGTATTCATATACCTATATTTTTGGCTGATACGTGGATTATAGCTGACACAATTTGAAAATAACAAAGACAAGAAATTGTCTATAAACTGAGAGAGAGGAAAATTTATATAACATTCCTACTGGAAAGCCTGCATCATTGCTTTCCCATTACACCTAGCATTCTTAAAGTACATTTTAAGGTGGCAGTAATGTCCAGGGGACTTGATGTTGGTGCATTGTTACATAATCATTATTTCCTAACCATGCTGAAGTTCAGAAAATAGAAGAAGAAATGAGTTGAGATTTTACTGTTTGTCTGTCCGCACACTACCACAGGTCAATGCAGTAGTTTATTTTTGTAGCCAAAATTGCCTGGGATATGTCCGAACTGTTGTGTCAAACTTTTAGTGTTGATTATACCATCTAACTGTCTCAGCAAACAGGATGAAAATTCTAAAGTCACGTCTAGGATTTGCTATTCCAAAGGATGTGTGAAGGTTGGAAGGGGCAAATTTGTGAAGAATGCAACTACTTGTCAAACTTGTATTTCAATCATCATTTCATTGCTTGCAATACCAGGGATTTTTTTGGGCTTATTTTATAGCTGTTATTGGGTCATATTCCCAATTGAAAATAGTATATTATTTTCCCCAATCCATAGGAAAAAATTCCCAATTGAAAGTTACAAAATAAAAATATTGAATAACAAATTCTAAAATCTTGCAAATAAGGGCTTCTTCACTGTAATAGTGCTTAAATGTTTGAAGATGCCATCATAGACAGTAATTGTTTGCATCCATTTAATCACTGCAAAATTACAGTCACATATTTTTCCCCAATTTTTAACAAAACAGCGCTGAAATTCCCAATTCCATGGGTATGGGTCATGTTCCCAAAATCCTGGAAAAAATCCCTGAATACAGGCAATTTAAGTATTGCCACTGCAAAACACTCTCTGACTTGATTAATTGTTGTTATAAACAGTTTAAAACTAAAATATGATTAAAAAGCTCAACTGACTAAAAAACTTGTATTGAAATATTCTTGAAAGGTTAAATGTCTTTATTATACAATAAAAAAAATCTATGTTAATCTAAATAAAGACTTCTCAGTCACATTGCCTACTGAATGTTTGCATACTCAATGATGTGGAAAAGGGACAGTAGATAATATAAAAGTGTTTAAAACCTCATAAAAATTTTCTGGATGTAACACTTACATTTTATTGTGTCAATTCTATTGCTACAATGACTTCAAAGAAAAGTATTTGGGAAAGCATATTCATTGATATAGAAAATACATGGTTGATGTCGGGATGGAGAAGGTTTATCCGGTGAGCGAGAAAGTGTACCTTGGCAAGCTTTAGCGAGCCAAGATTCACTTTCGCAGCGAACCGGATAAACCTTCTCCATCCCGACATCAACCATGTATTTGATTTATCCTGCTTTTTATCATGTTTTTAGAATAATTAAATGGTTTCATTCTTCTTTTTCCCCGATAAAATAGCATCTATATGCAGTTTTGTTTTGCTGCTTAACATGTGACATCATCATGTGATGTAATGACTGGAGATAGATAAGTTTTATCCGGCAAGGCTTTATCCAGCTGATGATATAGACAGTAGCAGGATAAAATAAATATTAACAGAAAAATTGTCCATTCTTCATTAAATAACAAGTAGTGGTAACCCCAAAAGGTAGCGCTTTTATGTGAGGGGGTCACAAAATTTAATGAGAGGGGGTCACAAAATTTAGGCAAAAGTCAATGCATATTTTGGCATTTTACTAGTTTTTCAAGAGGGGGTTATGCTTCAGAATAAGTATTTTGCTTAATAGTGAACTTAAAGCAAAGTGAACTTAAAAGAAACTTTTATAGCTTCATATAAACATCTATGCACCAAGTTAGTTGTAACATTCACCGCCCCAAACCTAGGAGAGTGTGGGGATATACTGCAGAGAAAATGTTCAAAGTTTTTACCTTTCACCTGTAATTGTGCTAAAATCGCAAGGGATAATCATATGTCAAACTGATTTTTCAGAGCCAATAGGCACCATTACCCCCATGTCTTTTGTACCAGAGCTTTGATAAGTCCAATTATTTCCCTAACATATGAGACTGTTATGACATTTGTGAAGAAATACTAATATTCTAAATGAAATTTTAAGATAATACCATGTGTAGGATGATAATTTCCATAAACTTTGACAAGCTATTACATGCTAAAACAAGGGAAAATATAAATAAATTGTTCTCTAGACAGTGTTGAATAATTTTCTATTACATTATTATTAATGAAGATGAGCCTGTATTGTTGAATGAAATCACTATATATTATATACTATATAGTGATCAATGCTATATTTCCATTTAGAATTGACTGGTGCCTTTCCTTAAATGAGAAGAAAATTCCTTATTAAATGCAATATCAGGTTTAAACCCAATGGTACTTTATGTCACTGTCTGTAACCATAAATATATCTTTATCAACTAACCCAATAACGAGCAAATATTGATCTTGTATCCAATGGATACAGTACAGAATTATCTTCCATTGACTTTAAAGCCCTAGTTTTACTAACCTTATATAAAGCATATTTAAAATGTAAAATATTGAATTTGCCATGGATCAAGTAATACAGTATGAAAATTAATTTTAAATGAACATTGAATGCTCCTTTCAATGTGAAATGAATTGTGATAAATTGGTGTAGGGATTAAAACATGTTTACTCAATATAAAAGAATAATATGTACCATGTTAATATCATTCCTCTATCCAGGTTATATCAATATTGTGAAATATAGTAAAATATGATCAAATAGTATTACATTCAATGTTAGTATTTGAAATTAAATTAAAAGTACAAGTAACAGTGGCCTTTTAAATATGACTTCTCAGGGACATAAATTGTGTTGTGAAACAAATAATGTGATTTACATGTACAACTGATCAGCTAGTTTAGGATGTGTTAATTAAGTCTTTAATAAAATCCCCCCTTAAAGCTTCTGATATAGACCTTGTTATGTGTCTTTACTCTTACATGATGCATTCATCTCTATATTTAGCAATGAAGATTTCATAGAGGATAGTTTTTTTTATTGATTATTGATTTGGTTGACATTTAATTATCTTTGAATACCATTATGTACAAGTCAAGTCAGATGAATATTTTATTGGCAAAAACATAATACATATTCATCGCCAAGTAATTCTTTGGTGGTAAAATATAAAGTACAGAAAAGTTACATAAAACATTATAAATAAGGCACATAAACATATTTTTAAGTGTACAAAATTTCAAACAAATGTATTAAGTTGATTCAATTCTGAGTTGAATCGCTGACTATACAAAATCTTCTAAGTTAATGATAACATGTACTATATGTTTGTACATTTCATTATTGAAATGAATTTATACATGAATATTCTGTGAAATTTGGAAGTATAATGTGCTATAAGTATGCACTGGCGTCACAGACCTTTCTTTGATTAGTAAATTTCATAACGAGGTAATTAAAACCACTCAATCTAAATATTGAATCTGATACCTCACTAAGTAAAACATTTTGTTAGTTACTAGTATATAAAGAATTGAATGTACCAGCCTTTGGTGTGTGGTTTACCAGCTGCTGAGTGACGTTAATTTTTTTTATATATTTTGTCTTTGAAGTAATTAGTCCCAGGTTTGTTATTGACCAGCAGTTGGGGATTAATTTTGTTATATTTTATTATTTAAGATTCCAGTCCCAGGTCTGTATTTTGTCAGGAAGTAACACTGTTTTTTATGTTTTGTGTTATATTTTATGCTTGCAGGTGTCAGCCCAGGTGTGTGGTTGCCAGCAGTAAGGATATATGTTATCAGTATAAGAGCATTCGGAGATTACAAGAGGACATGTAGAGTTCCACCAGTCTTCCCTCTCAGTTTATACCAATCATTCAGGTTTGAAAAGGTAATCTTTATAATCAAAAGTTGAAATTGTAAATACCACTGCTTGTGTTTAGTAACTGAAAAGAAAATACTGTATCACTACTTATTGTAACTTGAAATTCCATTGCTAAACTTTAAGGTTGAAAAGTCAGCTTAGTATTTTATTGTTCTATGTTGAAAGTTGATAATGTTATAGATAATAAATATGAGCCATGATTATAGCACATATCATTGTTTTTTAGCTCTACTATTTGCAGAATAATAGAGCTAATGCAGTCACCCATTTGTCGGCGTCGGAATCGGCGTTCCTGTGGTTAAGTTTTTGCGTGCAAGCTGGTATCTCCATAACTACTGAAGGGAATGGATTGAAACTTCACACACTTGTTCTCTGTGATTATCTAACATGATTTGCACAAGTCCCATAACTCAGATCTGCTTTTTTGCATAATTATGCTCCTTTTTCGACTTAGAAATTCTTGGTTAAGTTTTTGCGTGCAAGCTGGTATCTCCATAACAACTGAAGGGAATGGCTTGAAACTTTTTTTTTTTTTTTTTTTTTTTTTTTTTTTTGAGGCCCCAACTGGGTAACCCCGTTTATTTACCCCGTAATAGTATGAGAGTCGGGGTCATCCCTCTGATACCTTACATGATATATACATAATATTTAAATCATCATCTTATAAGAATATTTTTTATATAATTATAATATACATTTATATTCAAACATTCAATCAATTTTCATATAATATGTATAACAATTATGTATGATAATGTATTATGCAACAGCTTCAAAACAAACAAAGAATATTGGTTTGGGGTAAATTGATTTAGTGTAGCCTATTAGTTTATTAAAGTTCTTACAATTTGCCATCCTTTCATTTACATGTTTGGTTCAAATTTGATTTTTGTAAATATTCCACGCCAATTTAAGACTATTTCTAAAACCAGGTATTGTAGGTAACACGATTTTTCTCTTTACAAATAAATATATCTTTTCAATTCTAAAAACAAAATATCATATTTAAAATCATAACTTCAGAACCTAAAATAAATGATTTACAATTAAAATTATCATTTCCAAATTATCTATCTTGTCTTTCAGATATTGAAATAACAATTGAATTTTTGGACACGTTCCCAAAATAAATGCAACAAGTTTCCTCTTGGCAATTGCAAAAAGT
>NW_026852480.1:0-31603 GCF_026571515.1 Ruditapes philippinarum
ATAAATAAATAATTACACATGCAGGATCTTAATCTGTCCATTTTAATTAAATATTTTCTTGTTTATGTCTTGCAGGCTTCACAATGTTTTGAGAAAGTACTAAAAGCCCAGTCGAACAATTACGAAGCCATGAAGATTTTAGGCTCACTTTACTCCAGTTCTCCCGATCAGACAAGAAAGGACACTGCGAAGGTAATTGCCTTTCTCTCCCCTAGATATTATTAAAAATGATCTGGATGGTTATAGCATAGAAAACTCTGGTATTTGGTAAATTAGGTTATTGGGATCTATGTAATATGCTCTGTATTTTTAAAGTTAGTTTAGCTTGTACAAATTTGTTTTAATCTGACTTGTGTTGGAAGCTATGAGCTTATTGAACATTCTCTGTATCTGTTCCTGGAACCAGCTAGTACTAAGCAGTGAGTTAGAGTAAAGTTTCTAGCAAAAAGAAACAACAGCTTGCCCCTGACAGGGTTTGAACCTACGGGTGCCAGCAGTCTTTAGATTACTGGTCTGACACCTTAATCACTTGGCTAGACTGCCAGTAATAGATTATAAACATGACTTTGGTAATTTGACGTAATTTTTATAAAAAAAGAAAAAATGTGGGTCTCTTGCATATTTTCAGAAGAAATTTTGATTGTTTTACAAAATGAATATACTTCACTGAAGATAAATTGATCAGATGAATCCTATCTTCTATAAGATATTGGAACATTTACAATTACTCAAGTTTATATAAGTTTTAGTAATACATTTAGCAAAAAGACAATTTAAATATCAATTTATAAAATGAATAATGTAATGCCTGAAGAAAGTTTAAAGCAAAAACCTGTTATTTGAAGATGACTATGTTTTTTGTGTCGCCTCTACGGAGTAGTGGCAACATATAGGGATCACTTCTCTGTCTGTCCGTCTGTCTGTCCGAGCAAACATATGATATTTATGAGCTTCATTCCGTAGTTAAATAAAGAACAAAAACTCATAAAATTCAAATTAAGAGCTACTTTTTAGCTCACCTGAGCTTGCTCAGGGTGAGCTTTTAGGATCGGTGAATGTCCGTCGTCCGTCCGGCCGTCCACAATTGCTTGTGAACACTCTAGCGGTCGCATTTTTGCCTCAATCATCATCAAACTTGGTCAGGATGCTTATCTAGTTGAAAGCTCGGATGAGTTCGAACATGGGTCATCTCGGATGAAAAACTAGGTCACAAGAGCTAAAAATAGAAAAACCTTGTGAACACTCTAGAGGTCACATTTTTGACCCAATCATCATCAAACTTGGTCAGGATGTTTGTCTAGGTGATAGCTCGGATGAGTTCGAACACGGGTCATCTCGGATGAAAAAATAGGTCACAGGAGCTATAAATAGAAAAACCTTGTGAACACTCTAGTGGTCACATTTTTGAACCAATCATCATCAAACTTGGTCAGAATGCTTGTCTAGTCAATTGCTTGGATGAGTTCGAACATGGGTCATCTCTGATGAAAAACTAGGTCACAGGAGCTAAAAATATATAAACCTTGTGAACACTCTAGTGGGCACATTTTTGACCCAATCATCATCAAACTTTGTCAGGATGCTTGTTTTAGATAATAGCTCGGATGAGTTCGAATATGGGTCATCTCGGATGAAAAACTAGGTCACCGGAGCTATAAATAGAAAAACCTTGTTAACACTCTAGCGGTCACATTTTTGCATCAATCATCATCAAACTTGGTCAGGATGCTTATCTAGTTGATAGCTTGGATGAGTTCGAACATGGGTCATCCCGGATGAAAAAGTAGGTCACCAGAGCTAAAAATAGAAAAACCTTGTTTACACTTTAGCGGTCACATTTTTGCATCAATCATCATCAAACTTGATCAAGATGCTTGTCTAGGTGATACTCGGATGAGTTTTGAACATGGGTCATCTCGGATGAAAAACTAGGTCACAGGAGCTAAAAATAGAAAAAACCTTTGTTAACACTAGTGGTCACAATTTTTGACTCAATTGTCATCAAACTTGGTCAGGAAACTTGTCTAGGTCATTGCTGGGAATAAATCGAACATGGGACATCTCGGATGAAAAAACTAGGTCACAGGAGCTAAAAATAGAAAAATCTTGTTAACACTCTAGTGGCTACTGTTGTGATCCAAATATTCTGTTAATTGGTCTGAAAGTTTGTTTTAATGATTTCTAAGTCAAGATCGAACATGGGTCATCTTGGATGAAAAACTAGGTCACACCGCCCAAATATGGAAAAACCTTGTTAACATTCTAGTGGTCACATTTTCGACTCAATTATCATCAAACTTGGTCAGGATGCTTGTCTAGGTAATTGCTTGGATGAGTTCGAAATCGCATGTGAAACTAGGTCACCACAGCTAAAAATAGAAAAATCTTGTTAACACTCTAGTTGCTACTGTTTTGATCCAAGTATCCTGGAAATTGGTCTAAAAGTTTGTTTTGATGATTTCTAGGTCAAGTTTGAATATGTGTCACCTGGGTAACTAACTAGGTCGCACTGCTCAAATATGGATAATCCTTGTTAACACTGTAGTGGTCACATTTTTGACTCACCTGTCATGAGACTTGGTCAGAATGCTTGTCTAGGTAATTGTTTGGATGAGTTTGATAATTCAGGTGAGCGATCTAGGGCCATCATGGCCCTCTTGTTTGTTTTTATGAGCTAATTTTGCTTATGGACGTTGGTCCAGGTGGTTTTTATGAGCTGATTTGCCTCATAAATGTCAAAAGTTGGTACGTCCGTCTGTCCCTCCGTCACAAAACTTGTCCGGACTACTCCTCAAAAACTAATGGTGCAATTTCATCAAAACTTTACAGGAATGATTAGTACTAAGTCTAGTTGTGCATATGTTTTTTGTGTCGCCTCTACGGAGTAGTGGCAACATATAGGGATCACTTCTCCGTCGTCTGTCTGTCTGTCTGTCCGTCTGTCAGTCACAAAACTTGTCCGGACTACTCCTCATAAACTACTGGTGCAATTTCATCCAAACTTTACAGGAATGATTAGTACTAAGTCTAGTTGTGCATATTGTCAGCATTTTCCGGTTCAATGATTTTTGTCAGAGTTATGGCCCTTTAATGATTTTTATTTTTAAAGTTTGTCCGGACTACTTCTCTTATACCACTAGTGCAATTTCAATGAAACTTTACAGGATTGATCTGTAGCTCAAGTCCTTGCGCATATTGCACGGGTTTTCCGGTTGAATGATTTTTGGCCGAGTTATGGCCCTTTGATAAAAAGGTGTTTTTTTCTGTGTGTTTCAAGATACACAAAAGCTTGTCCGGACTACTCCTCATAATTTACTGGTGCAATTTCATCCAAACTTTACAGGAATGATCAGTACCAAGTCTAGTTGTGCATATTATCAGCATTTTCCGGTTCAATGATTTTTGACAGAGTTATGGCCCTTTGATAAAAAGGTGTTTTTTTTCTGTGTGTTGCCAGATACACAAAAGCTTGTCCGGACTACTCATAAACTACCGGTGCAATTTTATCCAAACTTTACAGGAATGATCATTACTAAGTCTAGTTGTGCACTGTCCGTCTGTCTGTCCGCCTGTCACAAAACTTGTCCCAACATGAAATTGGCCATCATGAGGCGATCGATGTGATCACTGATCGCTCTTGTATTAAAATTGAGTACAAAAATGAAAGAGCAATAATACCATTAATTTTGATATTAATCTCCAGTTTAAAAACTTTATCACTTACAGGCACATCTGAAGAAAGTTACTGAACAATTTCCCGATGATTTGGAGGCCTGGATAGAGCTTGCTCAGATCCTTGAACAGTCTGATGTCCAGGGGGCACTTTCTGCATACGGAACAGCCACTCGTATTCTCAAAGACACGGTCAAACAAGACGTTCCGCCCGAGATACTCAACAACGTAGCAGCTCTGCATTTCCGATTAGGAAATCTAACTGATGCTAAAGTAAGTGTTGATGTATATTATTTTGATGTATTCAGTTCTATGTATTTTGATTTAGATGATGAAATCACATACCTGATGCAACCTTTGCAACCCTGTAAAAACGATAAGGTATGTATGTACACATGATGTCATATACATTATACAGAGATTTTCTTTTTCAATTTTCAAAACAACCTGCGACTTTCTCAGGAGGAAAATATGCCATTGCTGCAGTCAGCCTTATACAATTACATCAGGGAGAGAGTTTTTAAATACGAAATCCCTTAAACATGTAATGGACTGTTCTAATTCAAAACAGGGCAAGTCCATTATAAAAGGTCAGGATGGTCAGGGTATAAACAGATTGAATAAAAAAGTTATTTTATTTACAGAAATATTACACTGCATCATTAGAACGTTCGAGGGCTGAAGCTATGCATGATGAGACGTATTTTAGTGCAATATCCGTGACAACCACGTACAATCTTGCTCGTCTTCACGAAGCTACTCACGAGTACGACGAAGCCGAGAGACTTTATAAAAATATCCTCCGTGAACATCCCAACTATGTCGACTGTAAGTGAGTTATTTACAAGGCGTGTTTTTGAAAAATCGAGGCTTTTTGCCATCATTGCCCTTCATGTGTTCTACTTTTGGAGAAAAAAATATTTTGTGCTAGTACTCACCCAGTGTTTTCACATGCATTTGAAATTGGGGACAGTTGTAAGAAATCATACTGTTTTTCTAGAACTTCTACTGACTCAGTAAAAGATGTATGTAAACAAATACATTAAATCTTGGGCAACTGACAACATTCTTAATAATCTTTGGAGTGAAAACCCCTAGTATAGGAGTATATGAAAAACACTTACAAAATATTGGGCAGATTGTGTGCTATAATTTTTTTGCAAAATGACATAATTTTATATCATTTTTGATAATAACCTGGTCAAAACCCTCTTCAATATTTTCATTCAAATCAATTTCCATGCTACTAGAATGGTAAACCATGCTCAGTGCTGTTAACTATGCAGTTTTAAAAGGCTTCAAAGTACCAAATTCTTTATCTCAATGTTGTAATCTGAATATGTTATAATGTATGATAATTATGATGAATTGTGTGGTTTTCTTAATGAAATTATATGACGAATCTTTCATTGAAGAAAAATTTCCTACTGATTAATTCACTACTGATCATTTCCCAAAAAGTTGCTATAAAAGTTTGCCATCTTGTAAAAATTGTTGCAATAAATTTATTAGAAATTATTTTTGATTATTTTACCAGGTTATTTACGACTGGGATGTATGGCAAGAGATAGGGGACAAATTTACGAGGCCTCCGATTGGTTTAAAGAAGCTTTACAAATAAATCAGGTATTTTTGTCACATGATTTTCTAGTTAAACAAAGCAGATTCAAGAGTGAATTAACTAAATAAAATTAAATAGTAATATTTAACAACAGAATCTTGTATATCAATTTAATATTTTAACAACTGCCAATTTACAACATTACTGCACTTCATTCAACATGTTCTTACCTCTTATATTTGCCTCACCTTAATTCAAGCCCGAACACAGCTGTTAACACTTGCCACTCACATTCAGCCTGGCCAGCATGTCTGAACAGGATTTTTACTGTTTGCCTAACAAATTTTCTTCTTGATTTAACCAAAATTGATAATGGACAGTTCTTCAAAATGTAAGTTGGACAAGTTCTTTTGAGAAATTCTGTAGCTAAAGTGCTTTTTAATTCTCTCCTGTTATTAGTCATCTCAAGACAAATTATTTAAAGAATTTCATAGATTTGGTGGCTGATACTCCAGTAGTAGCAAATTTTCCCTGAAATATTGCACTGAGGGTAATACCATGAATAAACTGTATAAGTAGTTTAGTTAGTAACAATATTGGCGAATTTTGGGAATAGGCGAAAATTGCTAAAATTCCCTCTAGTTTAATTATGAACCAACCTGTTATTAAATTCTACGGTTGCATGATTCGCTAATATTTCCACACACAAAATGTTTAGAATTTTAAATTGCGCTACTTTTTGACACATGGCAATACCCACTTCCTTATACAGTACCTCACATAAAATTTTTACCATTTTGCCTTTTCATTTGTGTAGCTTGTAAGCCCAACCAAAAAAACAATATTGAAAGATGTCCCTTTAACTTTTACTTTACAGCCATGGAGTATATCTTTTTAAGATTTTTTTCTTAAAAAAGAGATGATAATCTGATTTATATTAAATCAGGATCACCCAGATGCTTGGTCGTTGATTGGTAATCTTCATCTTGCCAAACAAGAATGGGGTCCGGGACAGAAGAAATTTGAGCGTATCTTAGCTCGACCAGCGACCAAGGACGATGCATATTCTCTTATCGCCCTGGTAACGTCTGGCTGCAAAACATTACACATGCCAATGAAGGACAAGATAAGGTATGTTCTTTGTGTATTTTATTTTTTTTATTTACGTTTTAAGATATTGAAATGGTAGTAGGGAACAAAGGTTGTAAAAGAAAAATTGTTATATTATTTATATTTCTATGGAAGGTTTTACATGCAAATCATGTATTGTTGTTTCTGATTCACTGATGAGACATACTTTCTCTTTCACAATTGATCTAGGCACATTGATGGAGTGTAATAATTATTTGTCTCTCACCTCTGATTAAAAGATTTATATGCTATAAGTAATTAGTCACTTATGAAGAAATTAGTAATTATTGCTTAGTTATCCAGGAAAGCCGGTTAGGTGTATCAGTTGCCAAGATATGACCTAAAATATGTTTAATTAGCATAAAACAAACAAACAATTAATGAATATTTATTCACAATCTGGCACACAATGTAAATAAACTGAAACAGATAAGGATATTGAAAAGGAAAATTGTAAATGTTATTTCAGCAAAAGCGTCATCAAGATCGGGCATTGGCCATGTATAAACAAGTCCTTAGAAATGATGACAGAAACATCTGGGCTGCCAATGGAATAGGTAATGTTTTCTATTGAATTTCGTTAAATTATGTTTTCTTGATTGAATATAGAATATCATATGCATTGTTTACAACTGTAGGTACACTGATTTTCTGATTGGTTCAGAATTTCTTGCCTGAATTTCTGATTGGTTTAGAATGTCTTGCTTGAATTTTCATTACTTGAGAATTTCTTGCATTGGTTTAGAATTTCTTGCTTGAATTTTCTGATTGGTTGAGAATTTTATTCTTTGTCTGAAGGATTTAGATGGGAACAGGTGGCTTTTGGTTCCCCTTTGATATTATAAAATGAGCATGATAGTAGATTTTGTAATAATATTAAAGACACATTGTGCCACAGAAAGAAATAAATTTTCCTTCTTTAGGAAGAGCAAATATGATTATAATTACCTTAAAATAATGGTTTAAGGGCAACAATAAAGTTAATGTTTAAAATTAAAAAAAATAAAGTAGCACAGCAAGATAATACGAAATACTTGAATAACTGAATATATGAAATTATTTGTGAGGAAGGAAGCCAAACTGTAAAAACAAAAAATAAAGAATATTTTGGACTTCACAACAAAAAAAATAACTAAATTCTCTATAACTGGTACTTTAAATGCCAAATGCAACAGAAGCAAACTAAATGGTTCAGGTAAATGCTCCAATAAAATTGAAATCTTTTTTGAAACTGTAAATAGAATAGGACACCAAATATTAAATGAACTTTTTGGAAAAATAAAATTGAAAAGCATTAAATGGGGCATAAAGTGCCTTTTAGAATAGTAATTAAAATGATGATAATAATAACGATAATTAAATGATACAAATAAAAAAAAGGTAGTATAGATGATGAACAAGTATCCTGAAAATAAACTGTGACATAGTGGTAACTGAGTCTGCCTCCTGGATGATCCCTTCGAGGCTTACTGAGGTCACCATGTTGTTTTCACATGACACCAGTATTTGTTAATTCCTGGAAGTGCACTCCAAAATGAGTAATATAAAATAAACGAAATATATATGTACATGAAATATAAGTTGTAAGAAATAGGTTCACAATCAAGCTAAAACAATTATGTTTTTAAGGAAAACCAAAAACTGTGCCAGAGTCTATGCCTATCTATATCATGTTCTTGTGTCATAAATTTGTTTATGTTACTATCATTAGGTTGTGTACTTGCACATAAAGGCTGTATAAACGAGGCAAGAGACGTGTTTGCCCAGGTTCGAGAAGCTACAGCAGATTTCTGTGATGTATGGTTGAATATTGCTCACATCTACGTGGAACAGAAACAATATGTGGCAGCCGTCCAGATGGTTTGTTTATTTTTCTGCACTGAAACAATAAAGTGCATTATAATTATTGTTAAAATATTAATTTGATTTGATATATAGAGGATATTTGTTTAGTTCGGTGTAAGATCGGAATATATTTCACCGAGTGAGCACCAAAAGGTATATTTCACGAGTGGCGCAGCCACGAGTGAAATATGAACTTTTGGTGTTCACAAGGTGAAATATATTTCGATCTTACACTAAACTAAACAAATTTTCTTTTTATTATATGCAAAGAAACGTTTTAAAAATACATTAAACCTAATACTCAATGAAAAGCGCGCCAAATAATAATACAACTTGACGTCATTTACCACGTCACATCATGAAGTTGGTACCCAGTTCTGTGCACGCTGGTATTTCACTGAAACAACGAAAGGGGCTTAAATTCAAAACAGTGAAATTATCAAAGTGGTAATTTCACTGTTTCAAACAGTGAAATTACCAGTTTTATATCACTGATATATTTCTATAAACCACCGGAAAGCATGTAATATAATGTATTATTTTTATATCCTACAGTAATTATGGTGAGACTTGCATACATTTTTTAGTCCACCAAGTTTGTTGTTTAAAGTTGTCAGTGGCTGAGTGATTATGATCGTTGACTCTAAACAACATGAGTCTCACCTTTTTAGGTTCGAATCCAGCCAGGAATTTTGGATTCTTTCATGTGAGGAAGTTATCCAGCTAGCTTACGGAATGTTGGTAGTTCACTGAAGGATCAGTGCCCTTTTATGCCTGAAATAATGCACAGAGGGGCACCTGAATTCAACTGCAAAAATTGTCTGAACTTTTTCTTTCAGTACGAAAATTGTCTGAACTTTTTCTTTCAGTACAAAAATTGTCTGAACTTTTTCTTTCAGTACGAAAATTTGTCTGAACTTTTTCTTTCAGTACGAAAATTGTCTGAACTTTTTCTTTCAGTACAAAAATTGTCTGAACTTTTTCTTTCAGTACGAAAATTGTCTGAACTTTTTCTTTCAGTACAAAAATTGTCTGAACTTTTTCTTTCAGTACGAAAATTTGTCTGAACTTTTTCTTTCAGTACAAAAATTGTCTGAACTTTTTCTTTCAGTACGAAAATTGTCTGAACTTTTTCTTTCAGTACGAAAATTGTCTGAACTTTTCAGTACAAAAATTGTCTGAACTTTTTCTTTCAGTATGAAAAATGTCTGAACTTTTTTTTCAGTACGAAAATTGTCTGAACTTTTTCTTTCAGTACAAAAATTGTCTGAACTTTTTCTTTCAGTACGAAAATTGTCTGAACTTTTTCTTTCAGTATGAAAAATGTCTGAACTTTTTTTTCAGTACGAAAATTGTCTGAACTTTTTCTTTCAGTACGAAAATTTGTCTGAACTTTTTCTTTCAGTACGAAAATTGTCTGAACTTTTTCTTTCAGTACGAAAATTGTCTGAACTTTTTCTTTCAGTACGAAAATTTGTCTGAACTTTTTCTTTCAGTACGAAAATTGTCTGAACTTTTTCTTTCAGTACGAAAATTGTCTGAACTTTTTCTTTCAGTACGAAAATTGTCTGAACTTTTTCTTTCAGTACAAAAATTGTCTGAACTTTTTCTTTCAGTATGAAAAATGTCTGAACTTTTTTTTCAGTACGAAAATTGTCTGAAGAAGTTTTTCAAATACCATAACACAGAGGTGATGGTTTATTTAGCGAGGGCCTACTACAAATGTGGAAAGCTGAGAGAATGTAAAAATATTTTACTCAAGGTAAATTCTTGCAAAGAGTTTTAATGCAACTTCTTCTATTTTGTCAGTTGATATTAATGCAACTAGATCTATACTTAATGTAAATTTTGAACGCTAGTAAACTTAAACGTGCCAAGGTTTAAAACTAATAACATATAACTGATAATTATATCCTTTATAACTTAAAGTGACATAATGCCAGTCCAAGGGTAATGAGTGACTTAATAGTTGAAAGTCAAAATAAGTTAAATTTTTGCATAATTCCTTTCAATTTTAGTATTTACATAGTATGAATGACAAAAAAAACTCACCCTGCCCAAGGAAATTTCTGTAAATATCCATCAGAATCGAACTGTAACAAAATTTATTAAAAGAGTGGGGCAGTATTTGTATATTTTATGTAGATTTATATGTTATCATTAACAATTTCCAATATTAACTGTTGGTCAATCACCATTGTAACTATTTTAGGTAGATTTATATGTTATCGTTAACAATTTCCAAAATTAACTGTTGGTCAATCACCATTGTAACAGTCAGTGTTTGGAAATTATTAGTCATTTCAGCTCAACTTGACAATGCAAAAATGAGCAAAATGTCTCTTTAAGCATTAAGTTAGATAGCCTTAATGACTTGAGCATTAAGTGTGATATATATTGAAACAGTATGTGAACATGTATTTCAGGCACGGCACGTCTCGCCCAGTGATACTGTATTGTTGTATAACATTGCCCTGGTACAGCAGAAGCTTGCGACGTCCATATTGAAAGATGAAAAAAGTAACTTAAAAACTGTATTGTCTGCCGTCAGAGATTTGGAGCTAGCCCACAGGTAAAATTTCTAGTGTTCAACAGGGTGTGAAAAATGTGCAACACAACATGAACTTGAAAAGAGAACTCTTGAAAAATTGTTCTATAGATCTGCCAACTATGTTACTTGATCTCATTCATATTTTTCCTCCTATAATTCAACATTTCTATACATTGTTACATGCATTTTTGCACTCAGGGGAGAACACACTTTTACACAGTTTGAAAACTGGTACCTAGATTTATGGAGGTTTGTGACTAAAACATCGTCATGCCTCAGTGTAAGTTTAAATGTCATTCGAAGTTCACTTCAGTTTATAATTATTTGTGCTGCTAAAAAACAAGATTCATAAAAAATTCCAATAACTGTTGTTCGCCGACTGCCTGAAATTTGTTTTAAACATTGATTAATCAAATTAACAAATCTCAAATGAACACACAATCAATTTATAAGGTAGATAGTATATTTTTACCATATTCTTTGCAGATACTTTTCTTACCTTAGTCATCATGGTGACAGGATGAAGTTTGATCTTGCCCAAGCTGCCACTGAGGCCAGGTAAAGTTTATTTTATATATTTATGTAAAGTTGATGAGAGCTGTGTATCGGTTTGTGTCCTATGCTAAGAGCTTCTTATTTGGATCAGATGATTTGTATGTTGTAGAGAGAAAATCATGATCATTGATTCTACATGGAAAATAGATTTTAGGTTGGACCTAAGTTTTAGATGATCTAGATTTAGAAGCAACAACTTAGATTAAGAGGCCATAATCTAGGTTTAGAGGCCGTAATCTAGATCTAGAGGCAAAACCTAGGTTTAGAGGCAGACATTTGGTCAGTCAGTCAACAGTATAGAGTCTAGTCAGACTGAACCGTTGCGCAGGTTGGCCTGGCTCTATACTGCTGGTAAAGACTGATTCACTTAAGTTCCGGCAAGCTTTAGTTTAAATTTGCAAATAAATCAATGAAAATTTACCAAAACTTACATTTTGAAATTTTGTTACCAGGCAGTGCTCCGATTTGTTGAGTCAGGCACAATATCACGTGGCTCGTGCAAGGAAGATTGACGAGGAAGAGCAGGAGTTACGTAAACATCGTGAGGAGGAACGTGAAGCCATACGCCAGAAATACAAAGAGGAACAGCTCCAGAAACAGAAGAAGAAGGAAGAGTTATCGAAGATGATGATGGAGAAGAGACAGATTTACGTCGACAAAGCGAAACAGATTGCTCTCGCACCAGAACCGGAAGAGAGACGGTCGACTAAGTCAAAGGTAATATTCATGTTAAGTAAAGAGCTCATCAGCAAAATTTTCTGTAAGTGTAACATAACTTTTTAGATCGACTAAGGTTGGATTTAGGTGTTGGTTACTGGGTACAGGGCCCAGCGTACCTTTTTCATTGACAGTTTGATGGTCCACAATGTCAAAAGCTATTCATACTCCAGTGGGTTGCATACTTAAGACATATCCAGGCTGCAAATATATTAAGCATAGGAATTTTGTTTCGTATTAACGTTAACAATTTGATTGGATAAATTTTGCACTGTTTGCAGAAAAAACGAGCAGATGATGGAGAGATCTTGTCTGAGGGAAGTGAAGATGAACGGCCTAGAAGCAAGAAGAAACGAGGGCGTAAACCGCGTAGCGGGTCAGATAGTGACGGTGATGACGAGGAAAGGTCAAGTAAACGTAAAAGGAAGTAAGTGATATTAATAAACTACAAGTATATGTACTTTAATTGAAAAATTTCACTTAAAAATGATCAACTTAAATTGTGTTCTTGATTGCTCTATGTTCAGAACTGGCTAATTATAGACATTGTCCGATTTAAAAACTGTCGTTAAGCAATGGAGAGCAAGACTGGTTTAACAACAGACTGGTTTTGCTACAAATTGGACTCGCGGGCCTATATCTCAATATAAAAGCTAAAATATTCTTAAAAACATCATTGTAATACAAGTGATGAGTTGTAGTTGATAACTATTCAGCTCTAAATTTTTTTGTTTAACCTTTTGACCTCTGGTCGCAATAAAAAACAGATCCATGTCACCAGCAAAGAATCTGGCCAGCCTGCACATCATGTTATCTGTTGAGACTTTATTACATTGTTTGTCTAAAACTCTTTTGTGATGCTGAAATTCACTTTTAATAACTAATAAGACTGTTCAAAATCAAAGTTAAGTTTGTAGGTCAAATGTGGCAGGGTTATGGTCTAGTCCATAGCTTACTACAGCGAAGCCTTTCCAATCGGAACCCTTCTAATCCGGAGGCCTTCCTTATCCAAACAAAATGTTCGGTCCCAATTTTATTCCTTTTATTTTTAATAGTAAAAACCTTTCTAATCAGAACTTTTTTTCTGGTCCGGACGAGTTCGGATTAGACAGGTTCTACTGTACAAAGTTGGTATATTCCATTAAAATATTAATCAAAACAATATGTTTCACGTGTATTATTGAAACTTATATGTTTTTGAATAAAGACCGAGGTTTCTGAAGAGTTTGAAATATAATTATGTGTATACTTTTATATCAGATACAAATTGAAGAGAATACTGTTCTATATATGTGTTTAGATATAAAAAGAAAAATGATATATAATTAAATGTTTTCTTATTTTTTAGGGATAAAGGCGATAGAAAGCCACGTGAGAGGAAGCGGAAAGAACCGAAAGAGTCTAAACGTAAGAAGAAGATCCTTGATGAGGACGGGCTGACCGCTAAACAGAGGAGAAAGATCGTTTCAAAGGCAACCATTTCATCTAGTGAAGGGTCTGACTCGGAAGGTGAAAAGCTAAAAATAGACGTTGGCGGGTAAGTGGAAAAGTTTCCCTTTGATTTGTGTATAATTCTCAAAGCACAATTGATGGCCATTTTACACTGTGAAATTATATTTTGTAAATACTATGATACAAAGATTTTATACAGCACCGATACTGTTGTTGTACACATTCTTTATGATATTTTTGTTTTCAGCGATAGTGGAAGTGATGATGAAGGTGGAAATGTCGGTAAAAGGCGAAGGATTTTGTCGTCCGGCAGCGAGAGTGATGAAGGCTCAGTACATAGATCTAGGTCAAGGTCGCAATCTGGAAGTAGGTCAGGATCTGGAAGTAGATCGAGAAGTCGATCTGGAAGTAGGTCAGTCAGCAGAAGTAGGTCAAGATCAGCGAGTGGGTCAAGGTGAGTAGTTTTTAGTTTCTTTTTGTTATGAAGGGTCAAGATTTTTATAAAGTCATGTGAACAATTCTTTTACTTGTCATACAAATATGTGCAGAAAGTTTGTTTATTTATTTATTTATTTTTATCTTAATTTCCTTGTCTTAGGTATGTGGAGTTGAGGGCATCCCTCTTCATACCTTAAAAATTCATTTTGTTTTTGTTATATATGTGTCAGGCTGATTTAAAACTTCAAACAAATCCATCTTTATTTGGTAGAAAAAAATTCTTGTGTAAATAAACATATTTCTGTATCTTTGATTACATAGGTTTTACTATGATGAGGACAAATTTGAAATCTTTTTTTTACAGGTCTGGCTCAGCTGGTTCAAGGAAATCAAGGTCACGCTCTGGAAGTAGGTCAAGGTCAGGCAGTCCAGCAAGGTCAAGGTCAGGTAGTCCAGCTAGATCTGGGAGTGGAAGGTCAAGGTCACCCAGTCCTGCTGGGTCACAGAGGTCAGGTTCAGGGAGTCCAGGTCAGAGGTCAAGATCAGGGTCACCAGCATCACCGGCAGGGTCAGGGAGTGGGGGAGATTGAAAAAGTTATATAAAATATGAAGTTGATTATTAACTGGTGAAACATTCTTAATGAACAATGACATTGACTAGTGCTGAGTAATTGCTGAAGTATTAAACCATTAATTGGTCTATCAAATAATTAAGCAGACAGATGAATTCTAGTTATTGATGTACTGTTTACATTGACTTGTACCAAATTACTGATTCAACATACTTTGTGTGTAGGCATTGAACAGTTGATATTTGAGACAGGAGATTATGTTAACTACAGTTTATGCTTAGAAAAGCTATGTTTTTTCTATTGTTACAAAAATAGTGTTGTATAAAATCATGTATAGTCATTGTGAAATATTGAAATAAAGTTGCTTGAAATATAAAAGAGTTGATTTGTAATCATTGCTTTAACTAAAGTTTCTTCATATGACAATGATGCTGGTTAGTTTGAAATGAGGAACCAAGAATTGTTCAATTATGCTAAAATGAATTTGCCTTTTTCTAAAAAAGAAATTTTCACTTCAAAACTTGAACTATGTGTTGTCTATCAAGAGGAGGTTAGAATGCTAAGTAAATTTACAGAATTATGCCCCTTTTCTATGTTGATTTTAAACTAACCATGAAGCCCACTGTCCATGGACAGGTCTTGTTTTCTTGCTGTGTTGAGAAATTTGGGCCATTTCTTTTTACAGCTATCGTTCTTTCCATCAGGTACGTATATTAACAGTATCCGCAACAGAAAATCAATAACGGTAAATTATGCTGTTGTGGCAGATAATCCATCCAGACTGAAGATTGTTATTGATTTTTATCGACGATTACACGGTGTTAAGGTATATGATATTTGACCTTGGTTATTATCCCCCGCTGATGGAATCGGGAGGGGGATATTGTTTTGGCGTTGTCCGTTCGTCCATCCGTCCGAATTTCGTTTCCGGACTAGTTCTCTGCAACTACTGGCTGGAATTCAACAAAACTTTATGGGAATCATCAATATCAAGAGGAGATGCGCATATCCTCAGCTAGTTCCGGTCAGACACTTTAACTCAGAGTTATAGCCCTTAATTAGTTATGCAGTATGCATATAGTGTTAAAATCGTTTCCGCGCTACTTCTCTGCAACTACTGGCTGGAATTCAACGAAACTTTATGGGAATCATCAATATCGAGAGGAGATGCCCATATCATCGCCTTGTTCCGGTCAGACACTTTAACTCAGAGTTATGGCCCTTGATTAGTAATGCAGTATGCATATAGAGTAAAAATCGTTTCCGCGCTACTTCTCTGCAACTACTGGCTGGAATTCAACAAAAGTTTATGGGAACCTTCAGTACCAAGAGGAGATGCACATATCGTCGCCTTGTTCCAGTCAGACACTTGAACTCAGAGTTTTGGCCCTTGATTAGTTATGCAGTATGCATATAGAGCAAAAATCGTTTCCGCGCTACTTCTCTGCAACTACTAGCTGGAATTCAACAAAAGTTTATGGGAACCTTCAATACCAGGGGAAACGCATATCATTGCCTTGTTCCGGTCAGACATTTTAATTCAGAGTTATGGCCCTTGATTAGTTATGCAGTATGCATATAAAAAATATTCGTTTCCGCGCTACTTCTCTGCAACTACTGGCTGGAATTCAATGAAACTTTATTCGAACCTTCAATACCAAGAGGAGATGCGCATATCGTCGCCTTGTTCCAGTCAGACATTTTAAATTAGAGTTATGGCCCTTGATTACTTATGCAGTATACAACCAGAGCAATAATAGATTCCATGCTACTTCTCTGTAACTACTAGCTGGAATTCAATGAAACTTTATGGGATCATTCAATACCAAGAGGGGATGTGCATATAGTTGCCTTGTTCCGGTCAGACACTTATAACTCAAATTTATGGCCCTTGATTAGTTATGCAGTATGCATATAGAACAATGTTCGTTTTACGCGCTACTCTCTGCAACTACTGGCTGGAATTCAACAAAGTTTATGGGAATCATCAATATCAAGAGAAGATGCGCATATCATTGGCTTGTTCTGGTCAGACTCTTTAACTCAGAGTTATGGCCCTTGATTAGTTATGCAGTATGCATATAGAGCAAACTTTATGGAGACCTTCAATACCAAGAGGAGATGCGCATATCATTGCCTTGTTCCTGTCAGACAATTTAACTCATAGTTATGGCCCTTTATTATTTATGCAGTATTAACACAGAGTTATGGCTTTGTTATTGCCCTGAATATTTATCAAGTACAAAGAATATTACTGTTTATGCCATGATAAATATATAAATAAAGCCTTATGTCTTCAGTTGTTATACCCCCACAAACGAAGTTTAGGGGGGGTATATAGGAGTCAGCTTGTCGGTCGGTCGGTCCACATCATGGTTTCCGGACGATAACTAGAGTTTGGAATGAGGTATTGTAATCAAACTTGGTATATAGCAACCTTATGTGGAAACTCCGGTTGGTATTGCATTTGGACCCCCTGGGGTCAAGGTCAAGGTCACCGTTACTAAAAATAGAAAAATGGTTTCCGGACAATAACTAGAGTTAGGAATGAGATATTGTTATCAAACTTTGTGTATAGCAAGCTTATATGAAGACCTGGGTTGGTATTGCATTTAGGCCCCCTGGGGTCAAGGTCATGGTTACTAAAAATAGAAACATGGTTTCCGGACAATAACTTGAGTTAGGAATGAGATAATGTAATCAAACTTGGTGTATAGCAAGCTTATATGAAGACCTGGGTTGGTATTGTATTTGGACCCCCTGGGGTCAAGGTCAAGGTCACCGTTACTAAAAATAGAAAAATGGTTTCCGGACAATAACTAGAGTTAGGAATGAGATATTGTTATCAAACTTGGTGTATAGCAAGCTTATATGAAGACCTGGGTTGGTATTGCATTTGGACCCCCTTGGGTGACCTGGGTTGGTATTGCATTTGGACCCCCTTGGGTCAAGGTCACCGTTACTAAAAATAGAAAAATGGTTTCCTGACAATAACTTGAGTGAGGAATGAGATATTGTAATCAAACTTGGTGTATAGCAAGCTTATATGAAGACCTGGGTTGGTGTTGTTTTTGGACCCCCTGGGGTCAAGGTCACCGTTACTAAAAATAGAAAAATGTCGTCTGGACAATGACTAAAGTTAGGAATGAGATGTTGTAATCAAACTTGGTGTATAGCAAGCTTATATGAAGACCCCGATTGGTTTTGCATTATTTAAGACCCCATGGGGTCAAGGTAAAGGTCACAGTTACTAAAATAGAAAATGGTTTCCGAACAATAGAGTTAGAAATGAGATATTGAAATCAAACTTTGTGAAAAGCATGCTTATTTGGAGACCCCAGTTGGGATTACAATTAATTGAAATATTTCTTTGTACACAGTTGATAGTTTGTGTTGAAATTTTTCTTCAGACTACTTATTTTTCAAAAAGTTGCTGGTGGGGGTATTAATCACCTTCAGTGATAGGTCTAGTTGTGTTAGTAATAACCAGTACTTGGCGGGGGATATAAATTCAACGAATTTGCTTGTATAAATTACTGTTCACATGTTATTTTCTGTTCAATTTTTTAAAAGTAACATATTCTAGAATTTCAAAACTTCAGTAAAAATAATGATCCCCTCTTCAAACAAATATAAGATTTTTTTCATCATTTTTAATCGAATTTCGCAAAATACCTATCAAAAGAAAGCTTAGAATTTGATCTTTTAAACTGTGTAATTATTATTTACAAAGCTAAAATATTTTCGGAATTGCAACAAGTTAAAAAAACGCATCATTTACTACTAGCCAAATGGCGACTTGCACACAAAAAATCTTTTCATATAGCAACAAGATATTATTGTTTCTTCATTTTTTGGCCGAGAATTGTGAAATAATCTCCATAAAATCGTATATTTTATAGCTATATAAATTTATTTATATTTTAAATTTCTTTTGCGTATTCAAATAAAATGCGGATAAAATATCGTGACGAATTAACGCCACAAATCATGGTAAATCAAATTGCGCGATAAAATTGTCTTGCATATTTCCAAGATTGAAGTTTTATTACATTGAGTCCTATATATTATTAGTTATAAAGATCGTTGACAGGTTATATGGCCCTATATAAATGGCTATTTATTAATATGGCCTAAACATTTGTGGTGATAAAAGTATTGTAATAAAATTGAAAGAACATTTTCGGATTACATTGTTGTTGTTTTTTCCATTTAAAAGGCCCTTTTCATTAAAGTATTTATTCCCAGAACCTTTCAAAGGCAATTTGTCCCATCAAACACCTATTTATCTATTTAGATAAACCTTTGATGTTAAAAAAAAAAAGTACTGTCATAATTGATGTTTGCTGCAGATTCAGTAATTGGTTCAATCGTTTAATGTGCATCATTTTTATTGTTCCATTGTGATAGTTTTCACTCTTTTTCTCAGTTGTTGAAACTGGTTATCCAATTAAAATAAAAACAAGAGGGCCATGATGGCCCTGAGGTCGCTCACCTGTATATAGGCCCCCCACCCCCGGGCCAATTTTTACCCAAGGGCTTTTATTTGTTTATTTGAACAGTTTTGGTAGACACCCATAAGAAGATGTTTCATGCTAAACATCTAAGTTCTAGCTCATTGGCATTTTTAAAAGAAGATTTTTAAGTTTTTACTATACACATATAGTTAAAAACAATGTCACCCCTGGGGCAGGGCCAGTTTTGACCCCCGGGCGTTTATTTTAACAAAACTTTGTAGATATTTACTTAAAGATGTTTCATGCTTAATATCTAAACTCTAGCTATTTGGGTTTTTCCAAAGAAGATTTTTAAGTTTTTGCTACACACATATAAGGAAAATCAATGACCCCCCCCCCCGGGCGGGCCAGTTTTGACCCCAGGGCTTTTATTTGAACATACTTGGTAGACACCATTAGAACATGTTTCATGCTAAATATCTTAGCTCTAGCTCTTTGAGTTCTTTAAAAGAAGATTTTTTAAGTTTTTACTATAATTATGCATATAGGGAAAATCAATGACCCCCTGGGGCGGGGCCAATTTTGATCCCAGAGCTTTTATTTGAACAAACTTGGTAGACACTCATTAGAAGATGTTTCATGCTAAATATCTTAGCTCTAGCTCTTTGGGTTCTTTAAAAGAAGATTTTTTAAGTTTTTACTATATGCATATAGGGAAAATCTATGACCCCCTGGGGCAGGGTCAATTTTGACCCCAGGGCTTTTATTTGAACAAACTTGGTAGACATTCACTAGAAGATGTTTCATGCTAAATATCTTAGCTCTAGCTCTTTGGGTTCTTTAAAAGAAGATTTTTTAAGTTTTTACTATATGCATATAGGGAAAATCTATGACCCCCTGGGGCGGGGTCAATTTTGACCCCAGGGCTTTTATTTGAACAAACTTAGTAGACATTCACTAGAAGATGTTTCATGCCAAATATCTAAGCTCTAGCTCTTATGGTTCTCTTAAAGAAGATTTTTTAAGTTTTTACTATATGCATATAGGGAAAATCAATGACCCCCGGGACGGGGCCAATTTTGACACCAGGGCTTTAATTTGAACAAACTTGGTAGACACTCACTAGAAGATGTTTCATGCTTAATATCTTAGCTCTAGCTCTTTGGGTTCTTTAAAAGAAGATTTTTTAAGTTTTTACTATATGCATATAGGGAAAATCAATGACCCCTGGGCGGGGTCAATTTTGACCCCAGGGCTTTATTTGAACAAACTTGGTAGACATTCACTAGAAGATGTTTCATGCCAAATATAAGCTCTAGCTCTTATGGTTCTTTAAAAGAAGATTTTTTAAGTTTTTACTATATGCATATAGGGAAAATCAATGACCCCCGGGGCGGGGCCAATTTTGACCCCAGGGCTTTAATTTGAACAAACTTGGTAGACACTCACTAGAAGATGTTTCATGCGTAATATCTTAGCTCTAGCTCTTTGGGTTCTTAAAAGAAGATTTTTTAAGTTTTTACTATATGCATATAGGGAAAATCAATGACCCCCTGGGGCGAGCCAATTTTGACCCCAAAGCTTTTATTTGAACAAACTTGGTAGACATTTACTAGAACATGTTTCATGCCAAATATCTAAGCTCTAGCTCTTACGGTTCTTTAAAAGAAGATTTTTTAAGTTTTTACTATATGCATATAGGGAAAATCAATGACTCCCAGGGGCGGGGCTAATTTTGACCCCAGGGCTTTTAATTGAACAAACTTGGTAGACACTCACTAGAAGATGTTTCATGCCAAATATCTAAGCTCTAGCTCTTATGGTTTTTTAAAAGAAGATATTTAAAGTTTTTTCTTTTGGTTGCCATGGCAACCAGAGTTCTGCATGGAATTAAATTCTTTGAACAATTTTTAAAGGTGACCACCAAAGGAACATTCCTGTGAAGTTTGGATGAAATTGGCTCAGTGGA
Source organism: Ruditapes philippinarum (assembly GCF_026571515.1). Taxonomy (NCBI): domain Eukaryota; kingdom Metazoa; phylum Mollusca; class Bivalvia; order Venerida; family Veneridae; genus Ruditapes; species Ruditapes philippinarum. The sequence goes on from NW_026852480.1 coordinate 20,921, forward strand.
TTATGAGGAGATGTCATTTAAAGCAAAAGTTTACGGACGGACGGACGCCGGACGAAAAGCGATCACAAAAGCTCACCCTGTCACTTTGTGACAGGTGAGCTAAAAAAACACATACTTCTTAAAAATGGAATGAGACATATAAATGTATTAGACTTCACTTTTTGTTTCTAATAAACAGACAAATTCTATCATTTCCATGCTAAAACAAACTTGTTTTAATAAATTTGGCACTCCAATGTGTACGCACGTATCTGATCAAATTAGTTCCTATAAGAATTTACCACATTGAATTGGGGAATTACTTTCCTGACACTGCTTTAAAAAGATTTTCTTTCCTTTTTAAATATAGTATATTATAATAGTTGACCTGTTATAAGAGACGGTGCTATTTATAAACGTCTTTGCCCTTTTAACTTAAATATGATGTTCACTCTATAAATACACGTAATTTTAACTTAGTATGGGAGTAATACGAACTTGTGATAGGAATTATGGCACACACGTAAACACAAGTACCGATAAAACTACATGTATAGTCTAATTAACTTTAGTTCCCATATAAAATTAAAATACAGTATGTTTTAAATGAAGTATATGCTCGCCCATATGGTTCATTCCGGTGGCGAGGGTAAACAAACCAAACACATACACATTTTGTTTCTATTACTTAGTACATTTTTCACATGCGACCTTAAGTTGTTCAGAATGGCATACTGTAAAGATGATTTTGTTAAGTTCTCAGATATCGAGGATCTAATCATCTTTAAGTAGTTTTAGGGGATTTTACTGAAAGTGAATATAATTTTAGTGATAGTGATTTTGAGGTAGAACAGTAATATAAATCTAAATGCAATAAGAATAAGGAGAAGATAAGTCAGTGTTACCAAGACATCTTGTATCAGTGTGATGAGTATGACCAGTCTTGCGCTTCAATTTCTGGAATGCGTGGTCATCTTCGTTCAAAGCATGGGAAGCAGGATGTCCAAGGTAAGACCATGAGAAAATATGTCATTTGGAATAGCTTATATACATGTATTAGGCCAGGGTCTACTTTGCCTTTGCATTCACTCACAGAAATTGGGAATTATTGAAATAGCCAATTATTAAAATAGTAGAACACAATATAATAATTTCTGATGCCCAGTACTTTATTATTTGATATAATTATGAAGTGGTCGTACTATGTACTGTCACCTTGTCATAATACACTCGACTATGTAAGACTTTTATAATAATAAAAGAGCAAGAACATGTATTTAATTAATATCAGTTTATATAACTGGTAATTTTGGAACATTTTTTAACATACATAAAAACAATGAGCGATCACGTGTCGCCTCATGATGGCCAATTTCATGTTGGGACAAGTTTTGTGACAGACAGAGAAGTGATTGGAGTAGTGGCGACATAAATTCCTGTGAAGTTGGGATGAAATTGCCCAAGTAGTTTATGAGGAGTAGTGGGGACAAGTTTTGTGACAGACGGACAGACAGACAGTGCACAACTAGACTTGGTACTGATCATTCCTGTAAAGTTTGGATGAAATTGCACCAGTAGTTTATGAAGAGTAGTCTGGACAAGCTTTTGTGTATCTGGCAACACACAGAAAAAAACAACCTTTTTATCAAAGGGCCATAAATCGGCCAAAAATCATTCAACCGGAAAACCCGTGCAATATGCGCAAGGACTTGAGCTACAGATCAATCCTGTAAAGTTTCATTGAAATTGCATTAGTGGTATAAGAGAAGTAGTCCGGACAAACTTTAAAAATAAAAATTATTAAAGGGCCATAACTCTGACAAAAATCATTGAACCGGAAAATGCTGACAATATGCACAACTAGACTTGGTACTGATCATTCCTGTAAGGTTTGGATGAAATTGCACCAGTAGTTTATGAGGAGTAGTCCGGACAAGTTTTGTGACAGATGGACGACGGAGAAGTGATCCCTATATGTCGCCACTACTCCGTAGAGACAGTAACAAAAACAATTTAACCATTATTACAACAAAATATACAATTTTACACAATCTTATTACATGTAAAAACAACAGCAGAAACCGCGTCTTGAAATTTAATTTGAAACATTTTATTAATTTTCAAGTTTTGCATTGCTTTTCCTCTAAGAAAAATCATATCATTAACTCAGTCTCCGACTGATAAATGCCTGCTGCACAGTAAATGGGCCAATTTTTCAAAAATTCAAGGCAGGCTTTTTGTGTTTTTTACAAAGGACTTGCTATAAAGCAAATAAAACCGATAGTTTTTCCCAAATACAGATACAGACATTTTTATACCCTAAAATGCCCAATTTTACCTGTAATGTATTTGTTTTTTTTTGTGTTTTTAGACTTAATACCACTATTAATAAAAAAAAAAGTATTATCTCTTTTAATTTATCACTTTTTTTTTTACATGTACATAGAAAATTTAATAACCTTTCAAATGATATATTATACTTGGTATATTATATCCTAGTTTTTATTGTTAATACAATTTTAGTAAAATCAAACTTTTGTAATTCTTCATTTTTTTAAAAAAAAATCAGTTGATAATTAAACAAGAAATCCTTTTCCTTTGGCATTTGCGTTGGTGTAGTCAAACAGGGTTCTTTCCGACGGCAGTTTAATAAAACCAGAATTTCTCAAAGTGTCATAAGTTTTTGAACTCTTACTTTTTAAATAAATGCACCATTTGATGATTGATGGGTGCCAGCGCATACCATGTTTATCTTTCAGTTTAGAACACTTTAGTTGTTGCTCCCAAAACAAACGCTGGTAAGAAGATTCATCAGGGTGATTTTTTTCCATTTCCTTTTCACAACTTTGCACGAGTTCCGACAGGTCTTTATTTTCTCCCTCTGATATGCGGACACCTTCAGTTTTATTTTGTTTTGTTATTTCTCGTCTTAACTGTGCATTTTCCAATTCTAATTGCTGGCTGTAGTCTTTAAATTGTTTGATTTTGTGTAGTTTTTGATTTTCTGTCAAGTTTTTATTAGATGTCTTACATTTAGTCCAATCCTTCTGTGATGTACATACTTTAGGGGTACCTGATCTACGATGAAGTGTTTTGCGCAGTGTTCTACGGTAAGTCTGACAATTAACACATCGCCCTCCATTCTTTCTTACAAAAAAATCACATTTTGTTGATCTTATTGTTGACTTGACGTAAAAAGATTCACGGTAACCTTGATATTTATATCCCTCCGACACATCAATAAAAGCTCTCACTGGAATAAGGTCTTGCAAATCAGAGTCCTGGTTCCCTTCACAAATATGGTATTGACTAACAACATCAAGTGCTTTCTGAACACGCTTGACAGAATAACAACATCTTCCAATCTTTTCATAAATACTATGACTGTCAGGCAAAGATTTGCCATGGACCATGATATTAACCATTAACTCTTTGTTTACCCTTACACATGTCTTAACTCTTGGTATTTCCCAATGGTCGTTGCTATCATAAAGTTCGACATACTTTATATCTGATGAATTTGTCATGTAGATAAAATTACTGCCTGTTTTTATATCGTGTTTACAACTATCCCGAAGTTGACTAAATATGCGACATTTCTGACTCGCAATGAAGTCTTCAAGTACAACATCTGGTGAGTATGTATACGGTTTATCCAAACAAACTATAAATTCATTTGCAGAGGACCCGTCACTGTCAACATATTCCACAGGACTCGACTCATTATTTACATCAACAGAGCAAATTTCGTCTGGTAAAAAGACGTCAAACAGAGTTGAGAAGAACGCATCTGATTCTGCTGCATCTGCAAGAAATGAAGCATATTCATTCAAGTTTAACTGTTATAGTTTAGATATCATAAGTTGTGCATTGATAATATTGTATAGATTGTTGAATATCAATGATCATACATATATCAATATCGCATGATGATATTTAATGACTACCATACTTTAAAAATCATTCAACTTAATATGAAATATGCCTTGCCTTACTATTCTACTTATCCACAAGGCCAGTTTGGAACTTCCATAGCCAATTGTGTTATAACTTGAAAGAAATACCGAATGAAATAAGTACATAGGCTATGTTAAAGATTATTTATATATTTAAATTAAGAAAAATATCATAACCAATATGTAATATGCACAGATATAGACTAGTAAATAGTTAATTTGAATCATGTGTTTTTGAATAATAATTTTGCATAAAATATCATAAAATTAATGGTTTTACAGCATTTTAAATGCTTCTCCCTGAAAAAATATCAAAAATATAGCAAGAGGCATTATTTGGCATCATGGGCCTTAAAAGTATATGATAAAATTCAAATTGTGGATTACATACCATCAATCTTCGATATAGGAGACTTTTTGCGAGCGGAACCGGATGGAACAGAGTATTTCTTTTTATAGCCAATTCTTGACTTCTTTCGGGCTGGCATTATGAAAACTTTAGACCATACCAAATGATTTCTGTCAACTTGATAATCAACCTGCAATACAAATGTACATAATATTCTTATATTCTAATAATATAATATAAAATCAACAGGATACATCAATATTGCAATCAATGCCAGTGGATCAGTAATAAAGAAAGTTATAAGAGTAAGGTTTTCATTATGAAACTGTAAGAATAAGTTTTTCATTGAACACTGAACATGCCCTTGAATACAATGAAATTATCTAGGATATTAGGAGAGCAGTTGCCTCATGTTAACCCAGGGATCATGGGTCACAACCATGTTTCTTCATAAGCAGTCTCAAAAGTTGCAAGAACTAGTCTTGTTTAGCAATAGAGCTTAAATATGTTTAAACCAGAATTTTACTTTCGAGATGTTATCCACATGGAAAAGCTCTTTTCATGAAACATATTTCTAGATAATGCCTGCTTTACATGACTATTAAGTCATAATCAGCCCATTTACCAACTGATTCAGGACTGGACAATAAAATAAATTGTTGTTAGTGCACAGACTGTCCCCCAGTCTGTAAGGACAAGTGGTCCACAAGTTCAAGAACTTACTATATATCGTTAAAGTGTGTATAAACAAAATTCTGATTTTGCTGGCCCCTTTACATCATTTAATCATACAATTACACCCTGGGCTGGACTATTTGTCTGGCAGTTTCCCACACAATAAGACATACTTAAATCACATACATATGTGTATCAAAACATTTAATTCATTTGTCATTAAAATTTTGATTGTCAAATTATTGTCTTGAGCAGACTCATTTTTTTGACTGTCCCCGCTGCAGACGTCTTTAACATGCCAGTCAAGAGGAAAACAGTGACAAAAAGTTCCGCTAGGCACTACAGTAAAGGTATACATTTCACTATCCAATTTGTTTGTCTGTCTGTCTTCTCCGCATAGCTGACATTATAATTAATCATTTTAAAGTTACATTAAATAAATTTCATAAAAAAGAAATAGTGACATTTCATTAATAAATTGGGTTTCATATCGACTCCAGATCTTATTTTGGTGTCCAGACAACCAAAATGAGTTTAATGAGCATAAAAATGTGCAACCTCATTGTGGCGAATTCGAAAGTACAATTTCTGTTTGCATGAGAAACTTCGCCTTCGGATCATCCGTACATCAATATTAAATCAACAAGAGCCACCGCCGGGCGGGGGCAACGCTCGACTTTTTACTTTTTCTAAACGCAAACATAAGGTTTGAACATATATTGATGTTTCCTTTTTATAAATTTAGTTGGTCTGTCTTGTCACATTAGTTTTGTTTATATATTTTGTATATATATGAATAGAAACATTAAGCATATTTCAAAAATAGCAACAGTACGCAATTTCTAAAAATAGCAACAATGACGCAATTTCTAAAAATAGCAACAATGACGCAATTTCTAAAAATAGAAAAAATGACACAATTTCTAAAAATAGAAAAAAATTAAGCAATTTCTAAAAATAGAAACAATGACGCAATTTCTAAAAATAGAAAAAAAATGACGCAATTTCTAAAAATAGCAACAATGACGCAATTTCTAAAATAGAAAAAAAATGACGCAATTACTAAAAATAGCAACAATGACGCAATTTCTAAAAATAGAAAAAAATGACGCAATTATAAAAATAGCAACCATTTCGCAATTTCTAAAAATAGAAAAATGACGCAATTTCTAAAAAAAAAGAACAAAAATGACGCAATTTCTAAAAATAGCAACAATGACACAATTTCTAAAAATAGAAAAAATGACGCAATTTCTAAAAATAGAAAAAATGACGCAAATTCTAAAAATAACAACAATGACTCAATTTCTAAAAAATAGGAAAACATGACGCAATTTCTAAAAATAGAAAAACATGACGCAATTTCTAAAAATAGAAAAAAATGACGCAATTTCTAAAAATAGAAAAAAAATGACGCAATTTCTAAAAATAGAAAAATGTGACGCAATTTCTAAATATAGAAAAAAATGACGCAATTTCTAAAAATAGAAAATACATGACGCAATTTCTAAAAATAGAAAAAAAATGACGCAATTTCTAAAAATAGAAAAACATGATGCAATTTCTAAAAATAGAAACAATGACGCAATTTCAAAAAATAGAAACAATGACGCAATTTCTAAAAATAGAACAAAAATGAGGAAATTTCTAAAAATAGAAAAAAAATGACGCAATTTCTAAAAATAGCAACAATGACGCAATTTCTAAAAATAGAAAAAAAATGACGCAAATTCTAAAAATAGCAACAATGACGCAATTTCTAAAAATAGAAAAAATAACGCAATTTCTAAAAAATAGAAAAACATGACGCAATTATATACATGTATATATAATATATATATATATATTTGAATATATATATATATATATATAAATATATTTGATATATATATATATATTTGATATATATATATATATGTATATATATATAGATATATATATATATATATACATGCATATATATATATATTTATATATATATATATATATATATATATATATATATATATATATATATATATATATATATATATATATATACCTGCATATACGTATATATATACACACACATTTATATATATATATTATATATAATACATATACTATACATACACACACACCGATAAATGCACAATTTGAAGAAAATTCAGTAATATAACCTTCAAGGTCAAGGTCATTAAAGAGCCCAAGCAAATTTGGGTTTGATAAACAAACAAGGTCTGGTCCTTAAGAATGTTCTGTTATAATATGAAGTTTATCCCTTCAAAAATAGCAAAGTTACAGTCAGTTACTGCCAAAACAATGAAAAAATTTCAATAATTTGACCTTCAAAGGCAATGTCATTAATGAGTGAAGGTCAAGGTCTTTCGGTAATATTTTTAACAGTTATCCTTGAAGATTATTATGTTCAAGTTTGAAGACAATCCATTCAAAAATAACAAAGTTACAGGCTTACAGCCAATAATAGCCAAAAAAAATGAAAAATTTTCAATAATTTGACCTTCAAAGTCAAGGTCATTGATGAGTGAATGTCAAGGTCTGACTGGTTATTTTTAAGGGATATCCTTGAAGATTATTATGTTCAAGTTTGAAGACAATCCATTCAAAAATAACAAAGTAACAGCCAATAACAGCATGAACAAGCAAAAATTGGACTTTTAACCTTGAAGGTCAAGGTCATTATGGATGAAGGTCAAGGTTAGTGTGGTCTACTGAAAGGTCTTGTCCCAAGGGTTGTTGTGGCCAAGTATGAAGACAATACACCAAGAAATAAAAAAGTTATGATCCAGGTACAAGTTTTCGGACGGCAACGGCAACGGAGACGGCAACGGCAATGCCAACCTGACTATAACAATACCTCTACTTTTTTTTTCAAAAAAAAAAAAGTCGAGCTAACAAACATGACTATAAGTACAGTCCTAATTTAACATTGGTATATTTCCGCATTGTAACGAATATTTTCATACAAATTTAATTTTTTTTATGAGATGATTATTTTTTCTGAACCACAGGCCTCGTGCACCGTGAAGCCAAACTAAACGGTAAAAGTGTGTTTGCACAAGAAAATCTTATATTTGCTGTGTTCCGGATAGCAACTATAACACCGTGAGTGTGACGTAGCGCATACACAAGCTGATTATAGTCTTCATTTGCATGTTAAAATTCGTATACGAACTTTAGTGTTACCTCTGGGTTTTCCATTTAAAATCCTAATTTATGAACGATATTTGATGAGATTTTTAAAAGGTTAATAAAACTATAGAATGCTTGGTTTTTAGGCCGACGGCAAAAAATACTTTTACATATTTATTTAATGTAGCTTTAATAATGCTGTCAACTTTAAATTTATTAACTCTTAACAGAATTTATGATCATGAATAGGCCTACTCTACATTATTAAATATAATTGTAATTGTTAAAAGGCCAATAATTTCATTTTGTACCGGCATAGAATAGAATTTACGAGTGCAAAATATAATGTGAACATGAAATTGATATTTTCATTTTTTAAATTTAACAAGACTACAGTATTTGTAAATATAAAAAAAAACACCAGAAAAACTAATTCTAAAATGAAGTTCAGTATATAACTTATAGCATAAATGAAAAAATATAAATTGAATCCGGGTCAGCTCGGCCCTAAAACGTACTCGGCCCCCGAGTCAGCTCGGCCCTATTCCAACTCGGCACGGGTCAACTCGGCCCACTTTTCAATTATTTATATTTAGGTTTGTGTTATCACTATTTATTGTAATTATTGTAATTATTTATAAAACACCTATTGACAGTTTCCGAATTAGCAGCAGACAGGCTTTTCTTATCAGTAGAATTGTGAGTAAAGATAACCGATTGCGTATCTCACTGTATTTCTGACTTAAATACCTTCAGTGTCAAACAATGTGTAAGAATATATATTAATACACTTGTTACTATATATAGTAACAAAATTGCCTATGATTTCAACTGATTATGAGTGTCACGTGACCTATTATGAGTTTGCGGCCTGGGGCCGAGAACTAGTTATCAGCCCGCAGAACATGTGCACGTGCACAAACTGAAACAATGACGTCATATTTTACGTCATCAAACAGTTAACTGTGAAAGTGAAAGTAGGTTGTCAGCACGAAACGCTTTATTTTTTATTGTGAGAGCTTAAGCGTATTTAGTACAAACACATATTTGTTACTATTGAAATTTGAAGAAATAATACGACAAATTCATTCCGAAAAAAAAAAAATGAAAATAAAACTTGCTTCTAGATTCTACTGCTTTGAACACACAAACAGTAAACATCTCTGTATAGAACAGTAGAAGAGTACAGTAGACAAGAATTTCAAAAGTAGATCCTATTTGTTGTTGTTGTTTTTTTTTTTTGTTTTTTTTTAAATGCTACTAGATCTATTAGATTTACCAAGTGTATTAAAGACATTAATACACGTCAGAGTAGGGCCAGAAGGTGATAATCGGCCCTGAATGAATAATGGCCCTCGGGCTAAAGCCCTCGGGTCCATTATTCATTTTGCGGGCCGATTATCACCTTCCGGCCCTCTCCTGCCGTGTATTAACCTCTTATTGTTACAGGCTATTATTATCAATCATATGTATGTTAAGGATACCAATTAATCAGGTGATAATTATGATTGACTCATATTTCATTTATTTGATTAGTGACCACCTGCAATTATTTAGAAGCTTATGATATGAAGTTAACACGCTTTTGTTTCATTTTTTTTTTTGAATATTACTTTTACAAACAAAATGCCTCTAAGGAAACACATTTTGATTAGATCGATCTATATTAATTTTATCGAATCTGCAAGACAAAGAAATAAAAAAAAATCTAAGTGTACTTATTTCGGCAGAAGTATAATTATATAATAATATTTCTCATTATTCATTTACCTTAACAACATTCAAAGTTAATATGTTATATATATTTGTAAAGTGGGCCGAGTTGACCCGTGCCAAGTTGGTATAGGGCCGAGTTGACTCTTTTCCTATAAACAGATAAATTTGGGGGAAAATTCATCCATTTTCAAAAGATCATAGCATCAAAACTATTCAGTTGAAAATTATAAATAATACCACAAACCATTCACAATAATGTAGTAACTAACTTTTCAGCTTTTATTTGATTTTTCAAAGTCTTTAGATACCTCTGATGCTTCGGCTAAAATAGGTCGTGAATTTATATTTGCACCACAAAAATTTACCAATTTCCTTAAAATTCCACGCCATAAAAAACAGAACAGATGATGAGGGAGTCTTAAAAGTACCTTCACGACACACTTTAATATAGTTTAAACCGATTTGTGCAAGTTTATTCAGTTTTTTGCGAGTGGGTTAAGTCTGATGACTCTGCAGATTTTATACGTGTTCACCCGTTTCTAACGCGTTCATACAGAGTGAAAAAATTATTCCCAACCCGATGTACGTCATTGGAAGCATTATCTAGTAAAAACATACGTACATAACAAATATATAAGACTTACCTGTCATTATTTCTTGAGTATTTTGTGCAGATACTCGTAAATTAACACTTAATTAACAGATTTTTTCATGACTTCCACCATCCATTAATTATTTTTGTAGCGTGTGCGCATGCGCATGACCGACGCGACAGCAATCTCGGTCTGAAAATTTAGTTGCGGACCTGTTTCCATGCATGAAAATACAAATGGTTGATGACCATAGAAAAAGATGCTGTTTGTCAAAAAACAATAC
>NW_026852481.1:0-41505 GCF_026571515.1 Ruditapes philippinarum
AAACGGTGTGTTGCTTGAGTGATGTTTAATTCTTATTGTAAACAAACTGAATTTGTTTTTCCATGTTTGATATTTACATTGTCAGTTTAAATGCGTGTTTTGTCAGTTCACTATTTTGATGTACATACTTTCCTTATTTTGAATCATATACTTTTCGAAAGTAAATTTTTGTTTTGAAATTTTGATAGTTTCTTAAATAAAAGGGTTATTCTTTCCTTCCTTTGTTTTTGACATTATATTTATTAAGATTTAATTTCTAATTACATGGGGTTTCTTTGTTTTTAAGGAGGGAGGAATGTAATAGGATGGGTATTTACGGTAATCTAAGTTAACAGTTAATCTATAAGTTATGAGTTACTATCTTTCATACTTATTGCATGGTATATACAATGTTATTCTCAACCAATCAAATTGTTGTTTTGAATACTGAATTGTATAAATAAGCTGACTTTGGTAATGTTAGCTAGGTTAGGTACTGTACCTACTCTGGTCAGTACAACAAGGCTTAGCCTTGAAACATTAAACTGGACTTAGTCCTTAACAAACGTTTATGTTTATTATAAACGACCATATATAAAAATATCATAAACATAATCTTAATTAAATAATAAATATAGTTATTCTTAATATAAAACTAAATATAATTTGATTAGTATTCTCTTTCAATTTGTTAGGGCTTTTCATATATTAAAAGCATTGATTGAAATTGAATTTACTAGTTGTTGTTGTTTAGTCCATCATCTTTATATGGTGACACTTATATATAAATCTACTGAGCCCTGAGAATTTACTCCAGTTATAATTTGTGATTGTTTGGTCTCCGTGTAAAGCATTGATTCTCATTAGAACCTGACCACTATTACATGTAGAATCTGCTTTATTTACTTATATTACAACATAAATAAACAATTCACGACAACGCGCCATATAATGCTTTATACATCTTACCTAATACCTTAAATTTCAGCAATGCTATGCTTATAACTATGCTTATAAATTATTTTACTTTTTAGAAGTATCATTATTTAAAATTCACGAAGTTGACCTCATCATGGATTTCCCGTAACCTCATACATTCTATTAGTATGTTCATTTTTAAACATATTATATTTATGCAACAAGTGCAAATAATACTGCAAAAAGATCAAAGGGAAAGCTCCGCAAAAACATTGCTTTTAGCTATGGATATGTAATAGGGGTGGTTCGGCGCAATATAAATATAATTATCCGAGCCCCTGAGGGTCAAATGAGTTCGGGATTGTTAAAATCAAATCAACAAACAGCTGTAAAGTTCTATCCTGTTTATATACTGATCACATCAAACAAGTAGATTCTGTAGGTACAAACCAACAACATACCAAAGACTTATGGAGGAGTGCCTTGGAGATTACAATATGACTATTTGTGTTATTTATCTAGATGATCTCATTGTTTTTGCTGAAACTTTTGAAGAACACATAAGAAGACTTGACTTGATTCTCACACGCCTTCATGAATGTAAACTGAAATTGTCACCAGAGAAATGTTTCTTCATCCAACCAAGAGTACACTTTTTAGGACATGTGGTATCAGAGGATGGCATTGAGACAGATCCAGCTAAAATTGAGAAAATTAAAAATTGGCCTACTCCTTCAAATTCTGATGAACTTAGATCATTTTTGGCTTTCGCTGGATACTACCGAAGATTCATAAAAGACTTTAGTAAAATTACAAGACCTCTAGCAGACTTACTTCCTCCAACATCAACAAAGAAAAGGCAAAAGAAGATAACAAAAGAATGGAATTGGACAGATAATGAACAAAAGATTTTTGATGATTTAAAGGAAATACTTTCAAAGCCTCCCATATTAGTTTATCCAGACTTCACAAAACCTTTCGAATTACACACTGATGCCTCGACAAAAGGACTTGGAGCAGTCTTATACCAGGTAGATGACAACAACAAACATGCAGTGGCATATGCTAGTAGATCCCTCAGCAAATCTGAAAAGAATTACAGTGCATACAAGCTAGAATTTTTAGCACTTAAATGGGCGGTGACAGAAAAATTTTCGGACTATCTGCAAATGAATCATTTCACTATATTAACAGACAACAACCCTTTGACATATGTTCTAACATCAGCTAAACTTGACGCCACAGGTCAAAGGTGGGCTTCAGCATTGGGACAATACAGTTTTGATATCTACTATCGTGCTGGAATCAACAATGCAGATGCTGACAGTCTTAGCAGATATCCATTTGACAAAGAGAAAACACCTGATAACATGGGAAAGATTAATAACAACGAGGTCAAGGTCATTTGTCGTACAACTGTTATACCACCATACATTGAGACAATCCCTTGTGAAAACTTAAACATTCTTGAAGCCACTGAAGACTTAACACAACCTATAGCACAAGTAGAACTAAGAGAGCTAAGAAAGAGTCAAAGAGAAGATATCCTCATAGATAGATGGAGACGTGCTTACTTAGACCAGAAAATTCCAAAAACATTATCCAAAGAAGACATTATCATGAAAAGATATTTTAAGAAATTTACGATGAAAAGAGGTGTTTTATACAGGAAAACAATTGATGGAGATACAGAAAGAGAACAACTTGTTATTCCAGAAAAGTACAGAAAAGAAATACTAAAAGGTCTTCATACAGATGTTGGTCATCCTGGCAGAGATAGGACTCTTAGACTACTTCGAGAAAGATATTTTTGGCCAGGCATGTTCACAGATACAGAAGAATATATCAGCAAATGTGAGAGATGCATATGGAGAAAAAGTAAAACAAATGACAGAGCACCATTAGTAAATGTGACGACAACTTATCCTCTTGAATTAGTGTGCATGGACTTTTTAACTCTGGAAGAATCAAAAGGAGGAATATCAAACATCTTAGTAATAACAGATCACTTCACCAAATATGCCTTAGCCACTCCAACTCGTAACCAGACAGCAAAAACAACAGCTGAAACTTTATTCAACCATTTCATCGTCCATTATGGTATTCCGACCAGATTACACTCAGACCAAGGAGCAAATTTTGAGTCAGATATTATTCAAGAACTCTGTCATCTACTAAACACAAAGAAAAGTCGCACCACGATATACCATCCTATGGGAAATTCCACGCCTGAGCGATTTAATAGATCACTGCTCAACATGCTAGGAACACTAAATGCATCTCAGAAACAAGACTGGAAGAAATATGTACCATCACTAGTATATGCATACAATAGTACACCACATGAGTCTACAAACGTTTCACCATTTGAACTCATGTTTGGTAGAAAACCTAAGCTTCCGATAGACTCCATGTTCGAACAAGTGACAGAAGAAGAAGAAACAACAAAAAGTGTGAACGAATACATAAAAGATTTAAAGACAAGAATGGCATCAACAAGAGAAATAGTAAAAGAATTCAATGACAAAGCCAGAGCTAAACAAAAAGAACAGTACGACATCAAAGCTAAAGCAGCAAGAATCAACATTGGTGATACAGTCTTAGTTAAAATTTTAAGATATGAAGGAAAGCATAAAATAGCTGACAAATTTGAAGAAGAAGTCTACGAAGTCATTGACCAACCAATACCAGATGTACCTGTATTCAAGTTAAGATCGGTAAAGTCCAAGAAGGAAAAAACTCTGCACAGAAATCATTTACATCCTGTTAATTATAGGAAAATAACAGATGATGCTGACACAGAGGAATACATACAAGAGAAAGATAACAACAATAGAGAGCAATACATACCAGAGAAAGAAGATAAAAATAGAATTATAAGAGGAAAAGAGAAAGAGAGAAAAGAGAAAGCCGACGTCGGAAATGATTCGGAGAATGAAGCAGAGGAAGAAGAATTTGTATTACATACAAATGATAGTGGGGACGCCCATTTTCCTACTGTAAAGCATGTCTCTGGAGCAAGTGGAGGCAAGTGGAACAAGTGATAACAGTGAAGCAATTGAAAGTAATAAATCAAGCGAAAATAGTGAACATAGTGAGAACACCGAAGAAAGTGAAGTAACAAACCAAGATGAAATGCATGAACATGTTCAACCAGAGTCAGATATAAATGATGACGAAACAGTTATTATTGATGACGACATAGAAATGAATGAGGAAGATATTGCTCATGAGCTTGGACAGGAAGAAGACATCGCTATGATAGATACGGTGAATATGGATACAGGAACAAACATTGAAGAGACAGATAAAGTGAAAGAGACAGAGAAAACAATAGAGGAGACGTATATAACGACGGAAGAGACAGATATTACAACAGAAGAGACACATGTAACAAACACAGAAGAGACACATGTAACAAACACAGAAGAGACACATGTATTAGACACAGGAGAGACACATGTAGTAGACACAGGAGAGACACATGTATTAGACACAGGAGAGACACATGTATTAGACACAGGAGAGACACATGTAGTAGACACAGGAGAGACACATATAGTAGACACAGGAGAGACACATGTAGTAGACACAGGAGAGACACATATAACAACAGACGAGACAGATGTAACAACAGACGAGACAGATTTAGTCACAGTACAGACAAATCAAAATAAAGGTGCAGAATGTACACCAGAGGTACCTGCAGCACCTAAACCAGCACCAAGAAGGTCTACTAGAGATAAGAAGCCTCCATCAAAATATGAAGACTACTACATGAATGCTGTGGTACCAAGACCATATGATTCTAAAATACAAGCTGTGGATGTTTTGATGAAATCCGGTATTTTAAATCAAGTGGACACAGCCGTTGCTCATAAACTACTAGAAGCCATCATGAAATGATTGAATTGAATTGTTGTATTGATTCATTGTATTGAAATGTTATAACATTTAATTCTGATTTTATGTATTTTAAAATGAAAACCATTGTTTTAATGTATATAATGTCTTCATTATAAAAAAGAGGGGAGGAGAGATATATAATAGTTAAACATGGAACATGATTAACTATAATATAAATAAATATACAAACAAATAAACTTTAAAAGTACTGAATGTTACTTAATATCTGATTATGTCAGATATTAAATGCTATATAATGTTATATCAACAAGTTAACATAAATGTAATGAGTGTCACTTGATATCTGATTACTTCAGATATTAAATGCTTATGACAATAATGTTATAATGTATATGTAACTATACATTTGTAAAATAGGAAGGTAATTGTAATGTAACAATTAATGTATAAGACATTGATAAATTTTTCGAGTAAAAACTTTCTTTGTATGTTTATTATTGTTTGTAAATCTAAAAGAAAGACCGGACTGAAGACTGAAGACATTTATGACCAATGACGGGACGTCATTTTTTCAGACCAGGGAAGTATGTAACAGGGTCTTATTTTTAGGATCAGGTCTAAGGGACAATACTCTTGCTTTACTGTTGGATTTTATAATTTAGCAAAGGGAGACAAATCCGTCGGTCTTGTCTGATACCTTTCAAGGGAGATTACTCTATTGGTTTTAACTGATTTTATCTTATGTTTACATTGGTCAGTATTCTAAGAATTCAAATGATTGGTTCACGGATCGTTGGTTTTAAGCTATTTTTATGTCATGTGATTTATTGGTGGGAAAAGTCATTGTGTCTTTGTTATGTTGTAAAGGAGAGGTTAGAAAAATTAGTGTTTGTGGTCAAGTTCTTTATTTCTTGAGTTGGTATGTATTTATCCTGACTGCTTCTAAATGCTTTATTTTAAATTTGGAGAATTGCATTATTGTGATTCTGTTTAATTTTGCGCAGTCCATTGATTGCGAAATTTGTAAATAAGTATGAGTTTCTAATTACATGGATCTATCAAGTAATCTTTCATCTTTTACTCACTATTAATAATCAACGTTGCAGTTAACACTCACTGGTGTGATAGTGAGAAGGTGTTATTTTATATAAGATTGATGTACTGCACTCATCCCTCAGATGGTAAGTTACATGTGTGATGTATTGTGTATTGTTTAAAAGATAAAATATGTTAATTGTGTGTATAATTCCATAAGCTATGATATGATATTTAAGGACTGTTGCTGAGTGTAAAGAACTGAAGTGGCCACTAGACATGTAATTGATTATGTAAGATATGATAATAATTAATGCATTGTTTCTACTTTATTTTACTTTATATTTACATATTGTTATATACTTATTTCAGAGTGTTGTTGGTTTGTACCTACAGAATCTACTTGTTTGATGTGATCAGTATATAAACAGGATAGAACTTTACAGCTGTTTGTTGATTTGATTTTAACAATCCCGAACTCATTTGACCCTCAGGGGCTCGGATAATTATATTTATATTGCGCCGAACCACCCCTATTACATATACTATATATGATATTAGATTATTATGATAATCATTGTGATTTTAAAATAGCATTATTATACATGGAAAATGAAAGCAGACATTATATTGCGCGATGAAAGTTACCGGAATCGGTTTCAATCCCTTAAATTTTGTTACAACAGATTGGCCATTATGTTCAACTTTTAATCATACAAAAGGTTTTGTGACGTAAAAATAATTTATAAAGTATATTGTTTTTATATATATTTAAAGAAAACACAGACACATTAAACAGAAATGATTCCAATTTTTGACATGTATATACTTGTCACGGTTCAAAACTGTTCACTATTTAGGGGAGATATTGGGTAACGGATGGATAGCTCAATCGGTACAGCCGCGGTACGGTATTCCGAGGGTCCCGGGTTCGAGTCACGATCAGCCTGCACATTTTTATACTCCCCCGCTATATTGAAATGGGTACAGACAACAATGTGAAATTAAACTCGGAGTTTATACCATCACGGTATCCCCTGTTGGGCCCCAAATGTCACAAGGAGAGAAAAATGTGCAGTCTGGCCGGGACAGTAACCCGAAAACCTCGGAATACCGTATCGCGGCTCTACCGACTGAGCTATCCGGCCGCTTATCACACCAATTCCCCTTAATAGTGATCAGTTCTGAACCGTGACATACTAGCTAGTACATGTATTATGACTCTCAAATTTTTTATTTCAACATAAAAACAAAGTAGATATTTTTATCACTCTCAAGTGTTAAGATTTCGCCATATCGACAGAATATATGTATTATGACTCTCAAGTGTTGGGATTTCAACATATAGACATGATATATGAGCCGCGTCACGACAAAACCAACATAGTGGGTTTGCGACCAGCATGGATTCAGACCAGCCTGCGCATCCACGCAGTCTGATCAGGATCCATGCTGTTCGCTTGAAAACCCTTTAACAAGTAGAGAAACTGATAGCGAACAGCATGGATCCTGATCAGACTGCGCGGATGCGCAGCCTGGTCTGAGTCCATCCTGGTCGCAAACCCATTATGTTGGTTTTGTCGTGACGCGGCTCAATTATGAATTATGTCTCTCAAGCGTTGGGATTTTAATGTCTAGACAAAATATTTGTATAATAGCCCTCAAGTGTTGGGATTTAAACGTCTACACAAGATATTTGTATATTGACCCTCAAGTGTTGGGATTTCAACATATAGACAAGATGAATGTATAATAATTCTCAAATCGTTGGATTTCAATGTCTATAATAATAATTTTTATTGAACAAAAGGCAAATGCCTGTGAGTACATATATACATACATATAATACAAGTTGTTTTTTTTTTTACAAAATAATCAGTGGCGGTCCAATTCTATATAAATCAGCATAAATGTATGAGATCGTAAAAAATATCAATCATCACTGCATGCAATCATTATCAGTTTGCAAACTATAAGAGGCGATTGGTGAAACAACAGTATCATAAATGCTTTTATATAAATCTTCTCAAATTTTCAAACAGTTATACACCTATTATAGTCAACGTCAATAAGATTTTGAAAAATACAATGAATATTAAACATGAGAATTAAAAAAACTTCGCACACGCACGCACCCATACACGCACACACACACACGCACACACACACACACACACACACACACACACACACATGCACACGTATACAAAAATATTATTAATACATCAAAATAGAGTCTTCCACAAGAGAAAAATGTAAAAAATATATTTTGTGGAGAAAAGTGACTCACATTTAATATAAAACTATGCTACGGCGTTCCATGGCTTTAAATAAGTATATGGCAAGATTTGTATTTATTTGTTTTTGGTCGCTGGAAAGAAGTTCAACAAACTTTGGAATATTCGGTCTTTTTCGAAAATATTGTTTTATATATCTAATTCTTAAATCTTTATATAATTCGCATTCTAAAAGAAAATGAAATTCGTCTTCTAGTGTGTTACATAAGATACATTTGCGTTCATTTCTTGGAATCGGATGCGGTTTATGCCATCTGCCGGTTTCTATATACAATCTGTGTGACGATAAACGAAATCTTGTTAAAGCAGCTCGGTATTTATTGATATTAATTTTGTTCTATGTATTTCGAAAAACCGAAAGTAGCGAAAAGTTTATATGTGTCGGCCCTGGGTGAAGCTTCAACTTCAGACATCCAGGTTTGAATAAAATTATCTTCAAGTCTTCGCTTGATTTCTGCTATAAAAATGTTTTCATTTCCTATTTCTTGAAATATCCATGCATAATTTAAGCCTAAATTTTCAATAATTGTTCTTACAGATGTTCCCCAATTAGTAATTTCATTGTTTCGTTCAATATCTTCAAAGCATCAAATTGTATGTTTGTTTAATCAGTTTCACGTTATCGCATTTAATTATCTTTAACCAGAATTTTAAAACTTGTATTATTCTTTGTTGTTTTAAAGGCATTCTACCTAAATCGCCGTATACAAAATTAGTCTGGGTTTGTAATTTTACCCCTAAAATATTTTTCAAAAAATGTGTATGTATATTTTCTATTTTATCAGCTTTATTCATGCCCCATATTTCACATCCATAACATAAAATCGGTTTAATTAACTTGTCAAACAATTCAATTTTATGTTTTATATCTATATAAGTAAATTTTCTGTAAGTATTGTTTCATTTTTGAAAATAGCTTTTAATGCTTGACCTGACAATGCATCATATGTGTGTTCAAAAGACCCCCCACAAGAAAAAACTATACCAAGATATGTAAATTTATTCACTATTTCAATTTCAGACCCATTATACATAACCCTAATATTTCTTGGTAATCGTCCACCCTTTCTGAAAATCATCACTTTTGTTTTATTAATATTTACGGTAAGTTTCCAACGTTCACAATAATCTTTTAAAATATCCATGCCTTTTTGTAAATCATCTAAACTTTCGGCTATTATCACAATATCGTCTGCGTATAAAAGAAGAAAAAGTTTTAAAAAACCGCTATATAATATATATGTATTATGTGTCTCAAGTGTTGGGATTTAAACGTCTACACAAGATATTTTTATATTGACCCTAAAGTGTTGGGATTTCTACATATAGACAAGATTAATGTACAATGTCTCTCAAGTATTGGGAATCAACATATAGATAAGATATATGTTTTATGTCTCTCAAGTGTTGGGATTGAAAAGTCTACACAAGTTATTTTTATATTGACTCTCAAGTGTTGGGATTTCAATGTCTAGATAAGATATATGTATTATGTCTCTAAAGTGTTGGAATTTCAACGTCTAAACAAGATATTTGCATAATGACCGTCAAGTGTTGGGTTTTCCACATATAAAAAGATGTAAATATTATGTCTTTAAAATGTTGGAATTTCAACATACAGATAGGAAAGATGTATTATGTCTCTCAATTGTATTTCTATAATGTCCCTCAAGTGTTGGGATTTCAACATATAGACAACATATATGTATTATATCTCTCAAGTGTTGGGATTTCAACACAGACACAAGATATATGTAATATGTCTCTCAAGTGTTGTGATTTCAACACATACATATGATATATGTATTACGTCTATTAAGTCTTGGGATTTTAACTTCAAGACAAGATATTTCTGATAATGTCCCTCAAGTGTTGGGATTTCAACATATAAACAAGATATGTAATACAAGATATGTATAATGTCTCTCAAGTGTTGGGATTTTAATGTGTAGACAATACATTTCTATCATGACTCTCAAGTGTTGGGATTTCAACATATTGAAAAGATATTTGTATAAACAAGATATATGTATTATATCTCTCAATTTTTGGGATTAAAACGTCTAGACATGATATTTCTATAATGTCCCTCAAGTGTTGGGATTTCAACAAATAGACAAGATGTATGTATTATGACTCTCAAGTGTTGGGATTTTAACTTATAGATAAGATATATATACATATATAATGTCTCTCAAGTGTTGGGATTTCAACACATACACATGATATATGTATTACGTCTATCAAGTCTTGGGATTTTAACGTCCAGACAAGATATTTCTATAATGTCCCTCAAGTGTTGGGATTTTAACATATAAACAAGATATATGTATTATGTCTCTCAAGTGTTGGGATTTTTACGTGAAGACATGCCATTTCTATAATGTCCCTCAAGTGTTGGGATTTCAACATATAAACAAGGTAAATGTATTATGTCTCTCAAGTGTTGGGAATATATCATATAGACAAGATATATGTATAATGTCTCTCAAGTGTTGGGATTTTAACGTCTAGAAAAAATCTTTCAATAATGACCCTCAAATGTTGGGATTTCAACATTTAGACAAGATATATGTATAATGAGTCTCAAATGTTGGGATTTCAACATATAGACATGATATATGTATTATCTCTCTCAAGTGTTGGGATTTCAACATATAAACAAGATATATGTATTATACATTTCAAGTGTTGGGATTTTAACATCTAGACATGATATTTCTATAATGTCCCTCAAGTGTTGGGATTTTAACATATAAACAAGATAAATATATTATGTCTCTCAAGTGTTGGGATTTTAATGTGTTGACAATATATTTCTATAATGACCCTCAAGTGTTGGGATTTTAACATATAAACAAGATATATGTATTATGTCTCTCAAGTGTTGGGATTTTAACGTCTAGACATGATATTTATATAATGTCCCTCAAGTGTTGGGATTTTAACATATAAACAAGATAAATGTATTATGTCTCTCAAGAGTTGGGATTTTAATGTGTAGACAATATATTTCTATAATGACCCTCAAGTGTTGGGATTTTAACATATAAAAAAGATATATGTATAATGAGTCTCAAATGTTGGGATTTCAACATATAAACAAGATAAATGTATTACGTCTCTCAAGTGTTGGGATTTTAATGTGTTGACAATATATTTCTATAATGACCCTCAAGTGTTGGGATTTCAACATATAAACAAGATATATGTATTATGTCTCTCAAGTGTTGGGATTTTAACATCTAGACATGCTATTTATATAATGTCCCTCAAGTGTTGGGATTTCAACATATAAACAAGATAAATATATTATGTCTCTCAAGTGTTGGGATTTTAATGTGTTGACAATATATTTCTATAATGACCCTCAAGTGTTGGGATTTCAACATGTAGACAAGATATATGTATAATGAGTCTCAAATGTTGGGATTTCAACATATAAACAAGATAAATGTATTACGTCTCTCAAGTGTTGGGATTTTAATGTGTTGACAATATATTTCTATAATGACCCTCAAGTGTTGGGATTTCAACATGTAGACAAGATGATATGTATAATGAGTTTCAAATGTTGGGATTGCAACATATAGACATGTTATATGTATTATGTATCTCAAGTGATTTAAACGTTTACACAAGATATTTCTATATTGACCCTCAAGTGTTGAGATTTCAACATATAGACAATATATATGTATTATATCTCTCAATTGTTGGGATTTCAGCACAGACACAAGATATATGTAATATGTCTCTCAAGTGTTGGGATTTCAACACATATCCATGATATATGTATTACGTCTATCAAGTCTTGGGATTTAAACGTTCAGACAAGATATTTCTATAATGTCCCTCAAGTGTTGGGATTTCAACATATAAAAAAGATATATGTATTATGTCTCTCAAGTGTTGGGATTTTAACGTCTAAAAAAATCTTTCAATAATGACCCTCAAATGTTGGGATTTCAACATTTAGACAAGATATATGTATAATGAGTCTCAATTGTTGGGATTTCAACATATAGACATGATATATGTATTATCTCTCTCAAGTGTTGGGATTTCAACATATAAACAAGATATATGTATTATACATTTCAAGTGTTGGGATTTTAACATCTAGATATGATATTTCTATAATGTCCCTCAAGTGTTGGGATTTTAACATATAATCAAGATAAATATATTATGTCTCTCAAGTGTTGGGATTTTAATGTGTTGACAATATATTTTTATAATGACCCTCAAGTGTTGGGATTTTAACATATAAACAAGATATATGTATTTTGCTCTAAAGTGTTGGGATTTTAACGTCTAGACATGATATTTATATAATGTCCCTCAAGTGTTGGGATTTTAACATATAAACAATATAAATGTATTATGTCTCTCAAGTGTTGGGATTTTAATGTGTAGACAATATATTTCTATAATGACCCTCAAGTGTTGGGATTTTAACATATAAAAAAGATATATGTATAATGAGTCTCAAATGTTGGGATTTCAACATATAAACAAGATAAATGTATTACGTCTCTCAAGTGTTGGGATTTTAATGTGTTGACAATATATTTCTATAATGTCCCTCAAGTGTTGGGATTTCAACATATAAACAAGATATATGTATTATGTCTCTCAAGTGTTGGGATTTTAACATCTAGACATGATATTTATATAATGTCCCTCAAGTGTTGGGATTTCAACATATAAACAAGATAAATGTATTATGTCTCTCAAGTGTTGGGATTTTAATGTGTTGACAATATATTTCTATAATGACCCTCAAGTGTTGGGATTTTAACATATAAACAAGATATATGTATAATGAGTCTCAAATGTTGGGATTTCAACATATAAACAAGATAAATGTATTACGTCTCTCAAGTGTTGGGATTTTAATGTGTTGACAATATATTTCTATAATGACCCTCAAGTGTTGGGATTTCAACATGTAGACAAGATATATGTATAATGAGTCTCAAATGTTGGGATTTCAACATATAGACATGTTATATGTATTATGTATCTCAAGTTTTGGGATTTAAACGTCTACACAAGATATTTCTATAATGTCCCTCAAGTGTTGAGATTTCAACATATAGACAATATGTATGTATTATATCTCTCAAGTGTTGGGATTTCAACACAGACAAAAGATATATGTAATATGTCTCTCAAGTGTTGGGATTTCAACACATATCCATGATATATGTATTACGTCTATCAAGTCTTGGGATTTTAACGTTCAGACAAGATATTTCTATAATGTCCCTCAAGTGTTGGGATTTCAACATATAAAAAAGATATATGTATTATGTCTCTCAAGTGTTGGGATTTTAACGTCTAAAAAAATCTTTCAATAATGACCCTCAAATGTTGGGATTTCAACATTTAGACAAGATATATGTATAATGAGTCTCAATTGTTGGGATTTCAACATATAGACATGATATATGTATTATCTCTCTCAAGTGTTGGGATTTCAACATATAAACAAGATATATGTATTATACATTTCAAGTGTTGGGATTTTAACATCTAGACATGATATTTCTATAATGTCCCTCAAGTGTTGGGATTTTAACATATAAACAAGATAAATATATTATGTCTCTCAAGTGTTGGGATTTTAATGTGTTGACAATATATTTCTATAATGACCCTCAAGTGTTGGGATTTTAACATATAAACAAGATATATGTATTATGTCTCTAAATTGTTGGGATTTTAACGTCTAGACATGATATTTATATAATGTCCCTCAAGTGTTGGGATTTTAACATATAAACAATATAAATGTATTATGTCTCTCAAGTGTTGGGATTTTAATGTGTAGACAATATATTTTTTAAAATGACCCTCAAGTGTTGGGATTTTAACATATAAAAAAGATATATGTATAATGAGTCTCAAATGTTGGGATTTCAACATATAAACAAGATAAATGTATTACGTCTCTCAAGTGTTGGGATTTTAATGTGTTGACAATATATTTCTATAATGTCCCTCAAGTGTTGGGATTTCAACATATAAACAAGATATATGTATTATGTCTCTCAAGTGTTGGGATTTTAACATCTAGACATGCTATTTATATAATGTTCCTCAAGTGTTGGGATTTCAACATATAAACAAGATAAATATATTATGTCTCTCAAGTGTTGGGATTTTAATGTGTTGGCAATATATTTCTATAATGACCCTCAAATGTTGGGATTTCAACATGTAGACAAGATATATGTATAATGAGTCTCAAATGTTGGGATTTCAACATATAAACAAGATAAATGTATTACGTCTCTCAAGTGTTGGGATTTTAATGTGTTGACAATATATTTCTATAATGACCCTCAAGTGTTGGGATTTCAACATGTAGACAAGATGATATGTATAATGAGTTTCAAATGTTGGGATTGCAACATATAGACATGTTATATGTATTATGTATCTCAAGTGATTTAAACGTTTACACAAGATATTTCTATATTGACCCTCAAGTGTTGAGATTTCAACATATAGACAATATATATGTATTATATCTCTCAATTGTTGGGATTTCAGCACAGACACAAGATATATGTAATATGTCTCTCAAGTGTTGGGAATTCAACACATATCCATGATATATGTATTACGTCTATCAAGTCTTGGGATTTAAACGTTCAGACAAGATATTTCTATAATGTCCCTCAAGTGTTGGGATTTCAACATATAAAAAAGATATATGTATTATTAGTCTCTCAAGTGTTGGGATTTTAACTTATAGATAAGATATATATATAATGTCTCTCAAGTGTTGGGATTTCAACACATACACAAGATATATGTATTATGTCTATCAAGTCTTGGGATTTTAACGTCCAGACAAGATATTTCTATAATGTCTCTCAAGTGTTGGGATTTTAACATATAAACAAGATATATGTATTATGTCTCTCAAGTGTTGGGATTTTAATGTGTAGACAAGATATTTCTATAATGACCCTCATGTGTTGGGATTTCAACAAATAGACAAGATGTATGTATTAAGTCTCTCAAGTGTTGGGATTTTTACGTGAAGACATGCCATTTCTATAATGTCCCTCAAGTGTTGGGATTTCAACATATTAACAAGATAAATGTATTATGTCTCTCAAGTGTTGGGATTTTAATGTGTAGACAAGATATTTCTAAAATGACCCTCATGTGTTGGGATTTCAACAAATAGACAAGATGTATGTATTAAGTCTCTCAAGTGTTGGGATTTTAACATATAGACAAGATATATGTATTATGTCTCTCAAGTGTTGGGATTTAAATGTATGGATAAGATGTTTGTAGTATGAACCTCAAGTGTTGGGATGTCAACAAATACATATGATATATGTATTACGTCTACCAAGTCTTGGGATTTAAACGTCCAGACAAGATATTTCTATAATGTCCCGCAAGTGTTTGGATTTCAACATATAAACAATTAAGATGTATGTATTACGTCTCTCGACTGTTGGGATTTTAACGTCTAAACATGATATTTCTATAATGACCCTCAAGTGTTGGGATTTCAACATATAAACAAGATATATGTATTATGTCACTCAAGTGTTGGGATTTCAACACATACACATGATATATGTATTATGTCTATCAAGTCCTGGGTTTTCAACGTCCAGACAAGATATTTTTATAATGTCCCTCAAGTGTTGGGATATCAACATTTAAACATGATATATGTATTATGTCTCTTAAGTATTGGGATTTTTACGTGAAGACATGATAATTCTATAATGTCCTTCCAAGTGTTGGGATTTCAACATATAAACAAGAAATATGTATTATGTCTCTCAAGTGTTGGGATTTTAATGCGTAGACAAGATATTTTTATAATGTCTCCCAAGTGTTGGGATTTTAACAAATAGACATGATATATGTATTATAACTCTCAAGTGTTGGGATTTCAACATGTAGACAAGATATATGTATAATGAGTCTCAAATGTTGGGATTTCAACATATAGACATGATATATGTATTATGTCTCTCAAGTGTTGGGATTTCAACATGTAGACAAGATATATGTATAATGAGTCTCAAATGTTGGGATTTCAACATATAGACATGATATATGTATTATGTCTCTCAAGTGTTGGGATTTTAACGTGTAGACAATATATATGTATAATGAGTCTCAAATGTTGGGATTTCAACATATAGACATGTTATATGTATTATGTCAATCAAGTGTTGGGATTTCAACATATAAAACAAGATATATGTATTATATCTCTCAAATGCTGGGATTTTAACATCTAGACATGATATTTCTATAATGATCCTCAAGTGTTGTGATTTAAACAAAGACACATGATATGTGTATTATGTCTATCAAGTCCTTGGATTTTAACGTCTAGACAAGATATTTCTATAATGTCCCTCAAATGTTGGGATTTCAACATTTAAACAAGATATATGTATTATGTCTCCTTAGTGTTGGGATTTTAACGTGAAGACATGATATTTCTAAATTGTCCCTCAAGTGTTGGGATTTCAACGTCTAGACAAGATATATGTTTTATCTCTCTTAAGTGTTGGAATTTCCACATTTAGACAAGATTTCTGTATTATGTCTCTCAAGTGTTGGGATTTTAACGTCTAGACAGGATATTTCTATAATGACCCTCAAGTGTTGGGATTTCCAAATATATACAAGATATATGTATAATGAGTCTCAAATGTTAATTTCAATAAATAGACAATATATATGTATTATGTCTCTCAAGTGTTGGGATTTTAACGTCTAGACAAGATATTTCTATAATGACCCTCAAGGGTTAGGATTTCCAACACTTGAGGGTCATTATATAAATATCTTGTCTACAAATCCCAACACTTGAAAGACATAATACATATATCTTGTATATATATTAAAATCCCAACACTTGAGGGTCATAATACAAATATCTTATCCAGACGTTAAAATCCCAACACTTGAGAGACATAAGACATATATCTTGTCTATGTGTTGAAATAACAACATTTGAGAGACATAGTACATATATTTTGTCTTTATGTTGAAATCCCAACACTTGAGAGACAAAATACATATATATTGTCTAGACATTGAAATGCAACCATTGGAGAGACATTATACATATATCTTGTCTATATAATGAAATCCCAACACTTGAGGGTCATCATACAAATATCTTGTCTAGACGTTAAAATCCCAACACTTGAGAGTCATAATACATATATCTTGTCTACATGTTGAAATCCCAACACTTGAGGGTCATTATAGAAATATCATGTTTAGACGTTAAAATCCCAACAGTTGAGAGACATAATACATATATCTTGTTTATATGTTGAAATCCCAACATTTGAGACTCATTATACATATATCTTTTTTATATATTGAAATCCCAACACTTGAAGGTCATTATAGAAATATATTGTCTACACATTAAAATCCCAACACTTGAGAGACATAATACATTTATCTTGTTTATATGTTTAAAACCCACACTTGAGGGACATTATAGAAATATCTTGTCTGGACGTTAAAATCCCAACTCTTGAGAGACATAATACATATATCTTGTTTATATGTTGAAATCCCACGTTTGAGGGTCATTATAGAAATATATTGTCTACACATTAAAATCCCAACACTTGAGAGGCATTATACATTTATCTTGTTTATATGTTGAAATCCCAACACTTGAGGGACATTATAGAAATATCATGTCTAGACGTTAAATCCCAACTCTTGAGAGACATAATACATATATCTTGTTTATATGTTGAAATCCCAATACTTGAGAGGGATAATACATATATCATGCCTATATGTTTAAATCACAACATTTGAGACTCATTATACATATATCTTGGTTACATGTTGAAATCCCAACACTTGAGGGTTATTATTGAAAGATTTTTTCTAGAGGTTAAAATCCCAACACTTGAGAGACATTATACATATATCTTGATTATATGTTGAAATTCCAACCTTTGAGAGACATTTAAAAAAAATATCATGTCTTCACGTGAAAAATCCCAACACTTGAGAGACATAATACATATATCTTGTCTATATGTTGAAATCCCCAACACTTGAGGACATTATAGAAATATCATGTCTAGATGTTAAAATCCCAACACTTGAGAAATTAAAATACATATATCTTGTTTATATGTTGAAATACCAACACTTGAGAGAGCATAATACATATATCATGTCTATTTGTTAAATCCCAACATTTGAGACTCATCTATACATATATCTTGTCTACATGTTCAAATCCTAACACTTGAGGGTTATTATTGAAAGATTTTTTCTAGACGTTAAAATCCCAACACTTGAAAGACATAATACATACATCTTGTCTATTTGTTGAAATCCCAACACTTGAGAGACATAATACATATATCTTGTTTATATGTTGAAAATCCCACACTTGAGGGACATTATAGAATATTCATGTCTAGATGTTAAATCCCAACACTTGAGAGATAAAATTACATATATCTTGTTTATATGTTGAAATCCCAACACTTGGGAGAAGATAATACATATATCATGTCTATATGTTTAAATCCCAACATTTGAGACTCATTATACATATATCTTGTCTACATGTTGAAATCCCAACACTTGAGGGTCATTATTGAAAGATTTTTCTAGACGTTAAAATCCCAACACTTGAGAGACATAATACATACATCTTGTCTATTTATTTAAATCCCAACACTAGAGAGACTTTTATATATATCTTGTCTATATGTTAAAATCCTAACACTTGAGAGACATAATACATACATCTTGTCTATTTGTTGAAATCCCAACACTTGAGAGATATAATACATATATCTTGTTTATATGTTGAAATCCCAACACTTGATGGTCATTATAGAAATATATTGTCTACACATTAAAATCCCAACAATTGAGAGACATAATACATTTATCTTGTTTATATGTTGAAATCCCAACACTTGAGGAACATTATAGAAATATCATGTCTTCACGTTAAAATCCCAACACTTGAGAGACATAATACATATATCTTGTTTATATGTTGAAATCCCAACACGTGAGGGTCATTATAGAAATATATTGTCTACACATTAAAATCCCAACACTTCAGAGACATAATACATTTATCTTGTTTATATGTTAAAATCCCAACACTTGAGGGACATTATATAAATATCATGTCTAGACGTTAAAATCCCAACACTTGAGAGACATAATACATAAATCTTGTCCATATGTTAAAATCCCAACACTTGAGAGACAGAATACATACATCTTGTCTATTTATTTAAATCCCAACACTTGAGAGACATTATATATATATCTTGTCTATATGTTAAAATCCTAACACTTGACAGACATATACATTTATCTTGTTTATATGTTGAAATCCCAACACTTGAGGAACATTATAGAATATCATGTCTTCACGTTAAAATCCCAACACTTGAGAGACATAATACATATATGTTGTTTATATGTTGAAATCCCAACACTTAAGGGGTCATTATAGAAATAAATTGTCTACACATTAACAAATCCCAACACTTCAGAGACATAATACATTTATCTTGTTATATGTTAAAATCCCAACACTTGAGGGACATTATATAAATATCATGTGTCTAGACGTTAAAATCCCAACACGTTGAGAGACATAATACATATATCTTGTTTATATGTTGAAATCCCCAACACTTGAGGGTCATTATAGAAATATATTGTCTACACATTAGAAGCCCAACACTTTGAGGGACATAATATATTTATCTTGTTTTATATGTTGAAATCCCAACACTTGAGAGAGATAAATACATATATCATGTCTATATGTTTAAATCCCAACATTTGAGACTCATTATACATATATCTTGTCTACATGTTGAAATCCCAACACTTGAGGGTCATTATTGAAAGATTTTTTCTAGACGTTAAAATCCCAACACTTGAGAGACATAATACATACATCTTGTCTATTTGTTGAAATCCCAACACTTGAGAGACATAATACATATATCTTGTTTATATGTTGAAATCCCAACACTTGAGAGACATTATAGAAATATCATGTCTAGATGTTAAAATCCCAACACTTGAGAGATAAAATACATATATCTTGTTTTTATGTTGAAATCCCAACACTTTGGAGAGATAATACATATATCATGTCTATATGTTTAAATCCCAACATTTGGGACTCATTATACATATATCTTGTCTACATGTTGAAATCCCAACACTTGAGGGTCATTATTGAAAGATTTTTCTAGACGTTAAAATCCCAACACTTGAGAGACATAATACATACATCTTGTCTATTTACTTAAATCCCAACACTTGAGAGACATTTTATATATATCTTGTCTATATGTTAAAATCCTAACACTTGAGAGACATAATACATACATCTTGTCTATTTGTTGAAAT
The DNA here is from genome assembly GCF_026571515.1 of Ruditapes philippinarum. Taxonomy (NCBI): domain Eukaryota; kingdom Metazoa; phylum Mollusca; class Bivalvia; order Venerida; family Veneridae; genus Ruditapes; species Ruditapes philippinarum. The sequence continues at coordinate 20,544 of NW_026852481.1, forward strand.
CCCAACACTTGAGAGATATAATACATATATCTTGTTTATATGTTGAAATCCCAACACTTGATGGTCATTATAGAAATATATTGTCTACACATTAAAATCCCAACAATTGAGAGACATAATATATTTATCTTGTTTATATGTTGAAATCCCAATACTTGAGGAACATTATAGAAATATCATGTCTTCACGTTAAAATCCCAACACTTGAGAGACATAATACATATATCTTGTTTATATGTTGAAATCCCAACACGTGAGGGTCATTATAGAAATATATTGTCTACACATTAAAATCCCAACACTTGAGAGACATAATACATTTATCTTGTTTATATGTTAAAATCCAAAAACTTGAGGGACATTATATAAATATCATGCCTAGACGTTAAAATCCCAACACTTGAGAGACATAATACATAAATCTTGTCCATATGTTAAAATCCCAACACTTGAGAGACAGAATACATACATCTTGTCAATTTATTTATATCCCAACACTTGAGAGACATTATATATATATCTTGTCTATATGTTAAAATCCTAACACTTGACAGACATATACATTTATCTTGTTTATATGTTGAAATCCCAACACTTGAGGAACATTATAGAAATATCATGTCTTCACGTTAAAATCCCAACACTTGAGAGACATAATACATATATCTTGTTTATATGTTGAAATCCCAACACTTAAGGGTCATTATAGAAATATATTGTCTACACATTAAAATCCCAACACTTCAGAGACATAATACATTTATCTTGTTTATATGTTAAAATCCCAACACTTGAGGGACATTATATAAATATCATGTCTAGACGTTAAAATCCCAACACTTGAGAGACATAATACATATATCTTGTTTATATGTTGAAATCCCAACACTTGAGGGTCATTATAGAAATATATTGTCAGCACATTAGAATCCCAACACTTGAGGGACATAATATATTTATCTTGTTTATATGTTGAAATCCCAACACTTAAGGGTCATTATAGAAATATATTGTCTACACATTAAAATCCCAACACTTCAGAGACATAATACATTTATCTTGTTTATATGTTAAAATCCCAACACTTGAGGGACATTATATAAATATCATGTCTAGACGTTAAAATCCCAACACTTGAGAGACATAATACATATATCTTGTTTATATGTTGAAATCCCAACACTTGAGGGTCATTATAGAAATATATTGTCTACACATTAAAATCCCAACACTTGAGAGACATAATACATTTATCTTGTTTATATGTTGAAATCCCAACACTTGAGAGAGATAATACATATATCATGTCTATATGTTTAAATCCCAACATTTGAGACTCATTATACATATATCTTGTCTTCATGTTGAAATCCCAACACTTGAGGGTCATTATTGAAAGATTTTTTCTAGACGTTAAAATCCTAACATTTGAGAGACATAATACATACATCTTGTCTATTTGTTGAAATCCCAACACTTGAGAGACATAATACATATATCTTGTTTATATGTTGAAATCCCAACACTTGAGGGTCATTTTAGAAATATATTGTCTACACATTAAAATCCCAACAATTGAGAGACATAATACATTTATCTTGTTTATATGTTGAAATCCCAACACTTGAGGGACATTATATAAATATCATGTCTAGACGTTAAAATCCCAACACTTGAGAGACATAATACATATATCTTGTTTATATGTTGAAATCCCAACACTTGAGGGTCATTATAGAAATATATTGTCTACTTATTAAAATCCCAACACTTCAGAGACATAATACATTGATCTTGTTTATGTGTTAAAATCCCAACACTTGAGGGACATTATATAAATATCATGTCTAGACGTTAAAATCCCAACACTTGAGAGACATAATACATATATCTTGTCCATATGTTGAAATCCCAACACTTGAGGGTCATTATAGAAATATATTATCTACACATTAAAATCCCAACACTTGAGAGACATAATATATTTATCTTATTTATATGTTGAAATCCCAACACTTGAGGGACATTATAGAAATATCTTGTCTAGATGTTCAAATCTCAACACTTGAGAGATAAAATACATATATCTTGTTTATATGTTGAAATCCCAACATTTGAGACTCATTATACATATATCTTGTCTACATGTTGAAATCCCAACACTTGAGGGTCATTATTGAAAGATTTTTTCTAGACGTTAAAATCCCAACACTTGAGAGACATAATACATAAATCTTGTCCATATGTTAAAATCCCAACACTTGAGAGACATAATACATACATCTTGTCTATTTGTTGAAATCCCAACACTTGAGAGACATTATATATATATCTTGTCTATATGTTAAAATCCTAACACTTGAGAGACATAATACATTTATCTTGTTTATATGTTGAAATCCCAACACTTGAGGAACATTATAGAAATATCATGTCTTCACGTTAAAATCCCAACACTTGAGAGACATAATACATATATCTTGTTTATATGTTGAAATCCAAACACTTGAGGGACATTATAGAAACATCTTGTCTGGACGTAAAAATACCAGACTTGATAGACGTAATACATATATCATGTGTATGTGTTGAAATCCCAACACTTGAGAGACATTTTACATATATCTTGTGTCTGTGTTGAAATCCCCAACACTTGAGATGTAAATACATGTATATTATCTATATGTTGAAATCCCAACACTTGAGGGACATTATAGAAATATCATGTCTAGACGTTAAAATCCCAAAAATTGAGAGATATAATACATATATCTTGTTTATACAAATATCTTTTCTATATGTTGAAATCCCAACACTTCAGAGACATAATACATATATCTTGTCTACATGTTGAAATCCCAACATTTGAGGGTCATTATAGAAATATCTTGTCTAGATGTTTAAATCCCAACACTTGAGAGACATAATTTACATCTTGTCTATATGTTAAAATCCCAACACTTGAGAACACTAAATGAGTCATTATAGACGTTTTTACAAGACATATATGTTTGTTCAGCAAAATAAAATGTAAATATAAATGTAAGTATTTAATTATACTTCGTTTCTAATAGATTATTTACAACTGTATCGCCAGTGTTATTTTACTTTATGCTTTTTTGTCCGTTTACTTTCTTTATCGTCGGCGAGTGTCCTATATATGCACGTAAGAATAGTTTTAGATGAAGACTTAAAAATGTCTAACTACCCTTACCATTATTGCAATATCTATACGAAGAAAGTAATTTTTAAAGGATAATGGAGTAACAAACATGAATTATCATATAAAATATAAATGTATCTATAATAAAACGTAATAAAAGTGACATAAAATTCAATCTTTTTTTTAAATTCTTTCAAAGCACTATTAACTAAATGTATCAGATTTCCATTATCACGGATTTTAATTGTAAATTAAAACACATGCCATTATATCCAATTATTATCAAGCTACCATCGCCAAATTAACCATCTGCTATTTATATCGTCCGTGTTTCGCTCTTTCTCTATAATTATTGTGAGCGTTTAGACTGTGCCATTGTATACACTCAAGTGTTGGGATATTTTGTTCCTGAAGTGTTAATATATAGCCAATTATGAATCCTTTGCGGGATGGGAGTAATGTTACGAAGTTCATTTCGTCCGAACATCAAGACACTTTTTATAACTCCGGAAACCATGTTAATATTTGTTGACAGTTATCATAATTATTCTGATTTATTAAAATATGTATAATACTTGATGTTTACGTCAGTTTGCCCATTTGTAATCCCTTATTTATTGCTACATAACTCATAAAACTTGTGTAATGCCTTGTGTTTCATCCATCATTAGTTGGTTCTGATTAGAATTCGAGACGGAGACTTAGAATATGTTCTGCATTTAATCGAGTCAAGATGGAGACAATGTGACGTCATCAAATAGATCACATGTCCAATCTGGGTACTCAGTGACGTCATTATATGAAGTCACGTTACTGATCAAGGGTCATGTGACCTTTTCCTATAAATACCCTGATTTCCCCTTGAACTTTGTCTTAGGGGCCTCCGTGGCCGAGTTGTTAAGGTCGCTGACTTGAGATCACAGGTCCCTCACCGCTGTAGGTTCGATCCTCACTCGGGTCGAAATCTTTCATGTGAGGAAGCCATCTAGCTGGCTTACGGAAGGTTGGTGGATTCTACCCAGGTGCCCACTTGTGCCTGAAATAATGCCCGGAGGGGCACCTGGGGTCTTCCTCCACCAATAAAAGCTGGAAAAAATCGACGAAAAAATCTCGGCGGGACGCTCTAGGATGGCCCGACTTGAGTGTACGGTCGCCCATATGGGCTTTCCGGTGGCGACCTTAAATAAACGCATTAAAAAAACAAGAGGGTCATGATGGCCCCGAGTCGTTCACCAGAAACAAAACTGAGTCAAAAATATGACCACTAGAGTGTTAACAAGGTTTTTCCAAATTTGGGCGGTGTGACCTAGTGTTTGACCCTAGGTGCTTGACCTAGAAATCATCAAAACAAACTTTCAGACCAATTTCCAGGATATCTGGATCAAAACAGTAGCCACTAGAGTGTTAACAAGATATTTCTATTTTTAGCTCCTGTGACGTAGTTTTTCATCCGAGATGACCCATGTTCGAACTCATCCCAGCAATTACCTAGACAACGTCAAGCATCCTGACCAAGTTTGATGACAAGTGAGTCAAAAATGTGACCACCTGAGTGTTAACAAGGTTTTTCCATATTTGGGCAGTGTGACCTAGTTTTTGACCCCAGGTGACCCATATTCAGTGTTAGCAAGGTTTTTCTATTTTTAGCTCCTGTGACCTAGTTTTTCATCAGACCATGTTCGGACTCATCCGAGCAATTTCCTAGGCAAGCATCCTCATAAAGTTTGATGATGATTGAGTCAAAAATGTTACCACTAAAGTATTAACAGTCTTTTTTTCTATTTTAAGCTTATGTGACCTAGTTTTTCATCAGAGATGACCCATGTTCTAACTCATATGAGCTTTTACCTAGACAAGCATCCTGACAAAGTTTGATGATGATTGAGGCAAAAATGTGACCGCTAGAGTGTTAACAAACAAGTGTGGACGGACGACAGACGACGGACATTCAACGACCCTAATAGCTCACCCTGAGCTAGCTCAGGTGAGCTAAAAATGTGTACATAGAAGTGTGACGACCTGATTCATGCCTGCCACACATTGTCATGATGCATATTTATACATAGTAATATATAAATACAAAATAATTTAAAAGTCCATCCATAAAAGACAAAGACCCGACAGTTGGGACAGACAGAAACTGATAAAGACAGACTTTACAAATACAATATGCCTCCAGATTTCAGGGGAGCATAACAATAAAACAAGAGGGCCATGATGGCCCTGAGGTCGCTCACCTGTATATAGGCCCCCCACCCCCCCACAACGTTGCAGGGCCAATTTTAACCCAAGGGCTTTTATTTGCACAAACTTGGTAGACACCCATAAGAAGATGTTTCATGCTAAACATCTAAGCTCTAGCTCATTGGGCTTTTTAAAAGAAGATTTTTTTTAAGTTTTTACTATACACATATAGGCTTTTATTTGAACAAACTTGGTAGACACTTATTATAACATGTTTCATGCCAAATATCTTAGCTCTAACTCTTTGGGTTCTTTAAAAGAAGATTTTTTACTATATGCATATAGGGAAAATCAATGACCCCCCGGGGCGGGGCCAATTTTGACCCCAGGGCTTTTATTTGAACAAACTTGGTAGACACCCATTAGAACATGTTTCATGCTAAATATCTTAGCTCTAGCTCTTTGAGTTCTTTAAAAGAAGATTTTTTAAGTTTTTACTATATGCATATAGGGAAAATCAATGACCCCCCAGGGCGGGGCCAATTTTGACCCCAGGGCTTTTATTTGAACAAACTTGGTAGACACCCATTAGAACATGTTTCATGCTAAATATCTTAGCTCTAGCTCTTTGGGTTCTTTAAAAGAAGATTTTTTAAGTTTTTACTATATGCATATACGAAAAATCAATGACCCCCCGGGGCGGGGCCAATTTTGACCCCAGTGCTTTTATTTGAACAAGCTTGGTAGACACTCACTAGAAGATGTTTCATGCCAAATATCTAAGCTCTAGCTCTTATGGTTTTTTAAAAGAAGATATTTAAAGTTTTTTCTTTCGGTTGCCATGGCAACCAGAGTTCTGCATGGAATTAAATTCTTTGAACAATTTTTAAAGGTGACCACCAAAGGAACATTCCTGTGAAGTTTGGATGAAATTGGCTTAGTGGTTTATGAGATGTCATTTAAAGTAAAAGTTTACAGACGGACGGACGGACGATGGACGGACGCCGGACGAAAAGCGATCACAAAAGCTCACCCTGTCACTTTGTGACAGGTGAGCTAAAAAGAAACTTGACCTTACATACATATTTTTTTTTACAATTTTTAAACACCAAATTTGATATTATACATAGATCAGCTGGGGAACTTTTAACAGAAAGATATGTTATACATTATAAAGAAATACAGAATTAAATTGAAAATCATATTTTTGTGTGCTTTTCTTTGACCAATTTCAGTGAAAAAGGGTTGCAACAGTTTTCATTTTCAGGATATAAAAAACTTAATCTGAAATTTTGCACAAAAGTTATTGGTATAGACCTACATCAAATGGAACATTAATCTTGAAAACTTATTTCCAGTCCTGTCATGCCAAAAAAACTCAGTGAAGTCCCTTTAATAATTTGATGTTATAGAGAGAAAAACCAACAACACTTATTTAGGTAGAACAATTTGATTCAATAACATTTAGTTTTTACAAATTACACAAAATTATATATACATACACAATATATTTTTGACATTATTCAGCAAGCTACAAAAAAGATCTATCATTTTTAAGATCTTGGAATTGTGGATTTAGTTCAGAGGGTACAACAACATCTGTATCAACAATATTACAATATCAAAGGTATAAGTATAGATAACATATTATGTTATACATATACAATTGACAAATCAAACATACCATATGGTAAAAAGTACTTTTCATTTGTAACTTTAAAGTAACAAGACAGTCACACAGTTGTGGCAATTATGAAAATGTTAAAAGGTAAGCCGTTAATTTATATAAACAATCTGACAGGAATAAGAAACAGAAAATTAACACTTTTCAAACCAATATTTTATTACAATGTAGTGCTTATTTACTCACATTTACAATTTGGCCATATAATGAGTTGTATGCTGAAGGAAAAAGTCAATTTCTCATGAAACAGGCATCTATAGTTAAAACTTGAAAAGCTAAATAACCGATCAAACAAGTGGTGTTTTGGCGGAACAGATAACATGTCATTCTAATATTGTCAAAGACAATGGCGGGGTGTAAGTCGCACCAACAACAGTATAGGTCATACATTCCAGCTTAACTGGTGGCGGAAGACCTCAGAACACATGAGCAGAACCATCACAAGGGCTAAGTCACCACAAGTGTCTACAGGAGCTTTGTCATTAAACCACAAATTTCTCTAAGTATCTATATCCTAAGTTAAGTTTAAAACATCCAATCTGTGAACCAGTTTCTCAAGCTTGCAAAAGAATAAAAACATTGAATTAAGTGATATAAAGTACAATCCCATATCTATAGTACCTCTTAAACTAATAGCAACAAGGAAATGACATCAACATTCATTAACGGGTAATATTACTTATTAGCAGTTTATCCATTTACATCAATATGAGCCTAGTAAAATTAATTTAAAATATTTTTATTCATAAATCAATATATTTATTAGTAATGTTAAATGTGGACAAAATATACAGGGCTATAAGCAAGCAATGATCTTGTTTTGTATACAATAGTGGCTGCACATACATGTAAGCCTTTTTGCCAATCAACAAACCAATGAAAATTTCTAATTTAATCTTGAATAATTGTCAATGACTGCTTTAAGTCTTGCTCAAATAAACAAATTTCAAAAACATTTTATACTTTAAAGTGAATTAGTCTCTAATGAAATGTTTGTTAAACAAAAAATAATAATGTAGAAAGTATTTAGTATAAGATATTACAACAATTATCAAAAGAATTATATATGAATGTTGCTGGCAAGTGTTAGATACATGATCTGATGTTACATATATTTATATAGCAGGTAATGAAATGTTCTAGAACAAAATTTTATTATTCTAGAACAAAAAAATTATTACAATGTATCTAGAACAAAATAAAATATTATTACAATGTATTCTAGGACAAAATATTATTATTCATCATATAAATGTTCATACTAGAACTTTATCCACATTTTTTTCAAGCAATATTTTATTAGAATATCCAAATGATACATTTCTATTGTTTTGATCAATTTTTGAAATAATTATGGAAATGTGCCCATTGTAGACCAATCCACTTTAAAACTACTGAATACTGAAATATATAAATAACATGTGCACTATAATATTATTTTGTGGCTGTAAATGGTCTGCCAGCATTTTCATATCAACAATTCAACATTTTATCTACATAAAATTTGACAATACTGAAAATAACATTGTCATCTAGACTGTCACAGAGGAATTTATTGTAGACTGGTTCTAAAGAACATCAGTAGACTGGTCCTACAGTATTTTACAAATCCTGGACTGGTACTCATAAAAACATTGTCAATGATACAGAAAAAAAACTCAAGAAACAAACTGTTGGTGTGTAAAACAAACAAGTTATGGTACACTTCCCTCCAACAAAATTCAGACATTTTAGTGACCGGGCCAGCTGTTTATATATAATATCACATAATTATTAACATTTTGTTCTAGTGCTGTGACCATTTTATTGTCTTCAAATCTATTCCTTCTTGAACCATCTCCCACAAAGGACTGAAATACAAAACAACGGGTTAGACTTTAACATTTAATAACAATGTTTATTAAAATATCACGCCTTCAGCACAAAGGACTGAAATACAAAACAACGGGTTAAACTTTAACATTTAATAACAATGTTTATTAAAATATCACGCCTTCAGCACAAAGGACTGAAATACAAAACAACGGGTTAGACTTTAACATTTAATGACAATGTTTATTAAAATATCACGTTACAATTTAACATTTAATAACAATGTTTATTAAAATATTATGTTACAATTTAACATTTAATAGACTGAAATACAAAACAACGGGTTAAACTTTAACATTTAATTACAATGTTTATTAAAATATCATGCCTTCAGCACAAAGGACTGAAATACAAAACAACAGGTTAAAATTTAACATTTAATAACAATGTTTATTAAAATATCACGCCTTCAGCAGAAGATTTTCAATAAAGACTAAAGACATTTATTCTATTTTAGAGAATATTTGCTTAATATTTTCTTGATTTTTTTTATTTATTGTATCATCTCTACTGTTTTTTTCAGCAAATGAGTGTGCAACATTCTTCTTGCCTGTGATTTTTCTCACTTAATTGGGAAGTGGCCTAAGACTCTTTGATTTGGGGAAAAAATATCGCTAAAATTGCTAATTTGGAAAGTAAAAAAGCTGGAGTAAGTTAAGATTTTGATAAACTGCATGATTTTAAAAAAAATTCAACTGAGAAGAGGCCTTTTAAAGGACTCTGTTATACAAGTTGAAAAATCACTGGTTGCATATGTTACAGAGCAGAAATAAATTTACAAGTTTCCTGCAAAATGCGTTTGAACTCTGAAAGCCGCACCACAATGTATCAAAATCTGATGATTTCTGGTTCCAGCCTCAAGTCTGGTTTTATATTTTCTGACCCTCTTACCTGTAACCCTATTTTGGAACTGTCCATTATCAAATTTGGGGAAATCAAGATGAAAGTATGAAGTTAGTCAGTCAACAGGCATAGGGCGGCGTCAACTTTTTTTCTCTTTTTTAACATTATGAATAGGAAGAATTCCCTTTTTAATTTTGTGTATTGGCTAAATTTAGAAGAAAGTAGTCTGGCAAGACACCAGTGAAAATATGGAAAATATCTTTCACTACAGTGAAAAACAAATTTTTACAATTCAATTAAGGAAAATAAAAAGTATGCATTTTATTTCATCAGTATTTCTCAATATTTCATTTATAAGTATATAATATAAATAAGAACCTCATTTCTCTTAATCTGGTCACATGTTCAATACATTTATCAGCTGTGTAGTCTATCTCTGCTTGGGTTGTAAATCTTCCAATACCAAATCTGCAATGTTTTTAAGAGTCAGACAATAAGTGCATGCAATATCCTATAGTTCCTTGCATCAACAAAAAATTAAAATAAATTTTGTATACAATATTTCATGTACCCATGATACTTCCTCTTTGCGTAAGGGTATAATGGTACATGTATACAGTTCATTCTTTACTGTAATTTTTGGGCCACAGTTCTGTTTTCAGTAAGACTTATCTCTATGGCACAGAAAGGCATTTTCCTAATATGATAAATGGAGGTAACTATTGACAAACATATTTTTTGTAGAGTTTTACATTGCATCAATGCAGTATAGGTCAAATGGTGACTTTCCAGCTTTACTGATGAAAGAAGACCTCAAGTATCCCCTCTGTGCATTATCTAGACACAAATGGGCAGCTGAGTAGAACCACCGATGTTCCGTAAGCTAGCTGGAGAATAAAAAAAAAACATGAATAAATTTGTGTCCAATTTGTTTTAAAGCATCAAGCATGACTACCCTATATCATGTACATATTTATCTATAATAAATAGCTCCTATACTCTTCTATATAGAAACTGTAAAGTAACTAAGTTGCTAACCCTAAGACTATTGGGGCAACTGAATATACTCGTGCGACCAGTACAGACCAAGATAGTCTGGCACATCTGTTTGTACTGCCTGATCATGGTCGGCACTGTTTGTTATTCAATCAGATAACATTTTAAAATTTTCAATAAAAAAAATTCTAGTTTTGTTCCGACTGAAAGATAGTAAAATCCATTAAAGCTATTTAGTGCAATGAAAGTAAAGTAACAATAAAGTAAAGTAACAATAAAGTAAAGTAACAATAAAGTTTAAACTATCTATTGATGTGTTTTATATCAGTACAGTATCATGAACTTTTCGTTGGGGCACATATGACAAGTTTAGCATACAATAACAACCTTCCCTTAAAAAACCGCATCAAAGGAAAGCAAAACAATGACAATATTCAGTTTATTTGTGCATATTTGTAAAGAAAATAAAGAAATCTATTGTAACTACCTAATTGAGGAATGAGCCAAATCTTCGTCAGCTCCGATTGCACGTAAAACATAGGAAGGTTCCAGAGATGCTGATGTACAAGCACTGAAAAAAACATATATCCAAACATGCTGGTTAGTTAACAATCAACATATATACAAACTGTCAAATGCTTTTTAAGATTAAGCCCTTCCACTAGTAGGTCAATACAGAGAACATTACATTTGTTTCCTGGTTTGATCCTGACACAAGAAAAAATTTCTCTGTGACAACTGATACCAGGCATCAAGTGTAATAGTCATTTGTCTCTAGCTACACCAACTAGTAAGAAATAATTCTGGGATAAGTAGTTGACCACTTGGGGAGAAATTGTTAATGACCGTTACTTCTCCAGTTACTGTGAATTCACTTATATTCGTGTGGTTTTATAAAAACTGGCATTTTCGAGGGTTCTTAAATTTGTGGATTTTCAATTTCTTGTAAAACAAGAGCTGTCGGTAGGACAGCACGCTCGACTATTCTAAGTGCTTGATAGTAAAAGAGCCTTGATAATGTTAAATTTTTTAAGTTCATAAAGGGCTATTTTTTTTTATAAATTCATGTTCTAGGCCTTAGAGAGAGTCTAATTATACAGTATTGGCTTGACTATTCGGAAGGTAATGTCACAAGGGTATTTATTGAGTATAATAATACTAATTACCTATAAATACATAAATTTGACAGAAAAGGTACAAAGGCTTGTTATATATATGTTTTATCAAGTAAATCACTGCTTTATTATTATGAACACATAAAATTGTTCCAAAAAAGGCACAAACCCTTCAGTAGTTATTGAGATAACAGCTTACAAGCAAAACTTTACCATGAATTTTTAAGTTGAAAAAGGGGAGAAAAATCAGCCTAAATGCAAGATAGAATTAAGGATCTTTGTCAGTGACCTACAATTATGACACTAAATGCATATTTGAAGTTTTAAATAAATATCTTTAATAGTTATTGAGATATGTAAAACTTGCATGTTAACATTAACCAAGAGACTAAGTAGAAAAGGGGATATGAATCAGCCTTAATGCAAGATAGAGTTTTGCAAGATAGAGTTATGGAACTTGGTCAGTGACATAAAATTATGACCCTCCAATTATGACCCTAAGTGCATGTGTAAAGTTTCAAGTAAATATCTTTGAAGACCTTTAACCCTTAACCAAAATTTCTAAGTTTCAAAGGGGCAAATAATTCCGCAAATATTGCAGGCAGAGTTATGCAATTTTGCAAACTGATGAACATTGTTACTATAAATAAGTATTTTAAATTTCAATGGAATATCTCAAGCAATAATTGAGATATATGACTTTAGTAAAAAAATTTAACCAAAATTTCTAAGTTCCAAGGGGGCCTTATTGATGTCTGTCAATATTGTAGGCAGAGTTATCAAACTTGTCAATCTGATGTACCTTGTTACTATAAATAAGTATTGTAAGTTTCAATTGAATATCTCAAGCAATAATAGAGATATTTGACTTTAAAAAAAATTTAACCAAAATTTTTAAGTTAAAAAGGGGCATAATTCTGTCAATATTGTAGGCAGAGTTATCAAACTTGTCAATCTGATGAACCTTGTTACTATAAATAAGTATTGTAAGTTTCAATTGAATATCTCAAGCAATAATTGAGATATTTGACTTAACAAAAAACTTTAACCAAAATTTCTAAGTTAAAAAGGGGCATAATTCTGTCAATATTGTAGGCAGAGTTATCCAACTTGTCAATCTGATGTACCTTGTTACTATAAATAAGTATTGTAAGTTTCAATTGAATATCTCAAGTAATAATTGAGATATTTGACTTTTCAAAAAACTTTAACCAACGCAGACGCCGACGCTGACGCCGACGCCGGGGCGACTACAATAGCTCTCATATTCTTCGAATAGTCGAGCTAAAAATAAAATAAATAACCATTGCAAAGTAATTTTACACTTAATCGCCTCGCATTTCACTTACTGCATGTACATATATTAACATATCACACAGTGCTTGTCAATAAATATAATCCTTGCCTCTGGGTAGCATTCATTACACAACAATCGGCATAGAAGCGCGGATGCATGTTAGTAATATATAGAAAAGAGACATGGCAAGAAGTATTTGTTGGGATAAAATTTCGTCGGATCTTAAATTCGTGGATTGACCTACCCACGAAAACCACAAAAATTTGTGCCCCACGAATAATAATGATTTTAGACTAAGCTGTTTAAGTAGACCAACTGCCCAAAAATGTGATAAAATCTGTGTTAACAAAATAACAAGTACCAGTACTGAATGTATAAACAAATATCATGGTTTTAACTTGTGTGTGCTTTAAAGGGAATAAAGCTATAATTTGTGAATAATTCATTTTAATAAATGTATAACTTTAAGAAAATATACCAGAGCAACAGATAAGCTTTGAACAAAACAAGAGCGATCAGTAATCACATGTGTCGCCTCATGAAGGCAAATTTCATGTTGGGACAAATTTTGTGACAGACAGACAGACAGACGGACAGTGCACAACTAGACTTGGTACTGATCATTCTTGAAAGTTTGGATAAAATTGCACCAGTAGTTTATGAGTAGTAGTCCGGACAAGCTTTTGTGTATCTGGCAACACACAGAAAAAAACACCTTTTTATCAAAGGGCCATAACTCGGCCAAAAATCATTCAACCGGAAAACCCGTGCAATATGCGCAAGAACTTGAGCTACAGATCAATCCTGTAAAGTTTCATTGAAATTGCATGAGTGGTATAAGAGAAGTAGTCCGGACAAACTTTAAAAATAAAAATTATTAAAGGGCCATAACTCTGACAAAAATCATTGAACCGGAAAATGCTGACAATATGCACAACTACACTTGGTACTGATCATTCCTGTAAAGTTTGGATGGAATTGCACCAGTAGTTTATGAGAAGTAGTCCGGACAAGCTTTTGTGTATCTGGCAACACACAGAAAAAGAAACCTTTTTATCAAAGGGCCATAACTCGGCCAAAAATCATTCAACCGGAAAACCCGTGCAATATGCGCAAGGACTTGAGCTACAGATCAATCCTGTAAAGTTTCATTGAAATTGCATGAGTGGTATAAGAGAAGGAGTCCGGACAAACTTTAAAATTAAAAATTATTAAAGGGCCATAACTCTGACAAAAATCATTGAACCGGAAAATGCTGACAATATGCACAACTAGACTTGGTACTGATCATTCCTGTAAAGTTTGGATGAAATTGCACCAGTAGTTTATGAGGAGTAGTCCGGACAAGTTTTGTGACGGACGCACGGACAGACAGACAGACAGACGGACAGACAGACGACGGAGAAGTGATCCCTATATGTCGCCACTACTCCGTAGAGGCGACACAAAAAGTCTAATAATGAAAGAGAAGTATAATTATCACCTTCCAGATGAAAGAGCAATGTCTTTTAATGCCATCAGTAGACTCTTACCTTCCACAAACGCAAATGACAAATTCACGCATCCTGAAAAAATCAATAAACTTCACTTTACTAGGACTATCACCAATCTTAAGTTATATATAAGCCATAAACTGGCTAGTGGTTACCTAACCACCTAACCAATATTTCTGTACTCTGCCTGACTGCTTACCACTTCTATAACTCTTTCAAGAATTTTCAAATTTATTTCTTAATATTCAATGTTTAAATAAGTGACTAGATGGCTTCACATAGAAATATCTTAGATCAAATTGTCAGACAACTGGCTTTACTTGTCACAAGAGCTGATAACTTTTGGTTCCATTAGGGTAATTTTGTTTGTTTTGTTTGGGTTTTACTGGGCAACAACACATTTTAGGTCATAAGGCACCGAAACAGGAAAGATGATTTTGGCTAACCTTCGGTGTTACAAACTTAAAGAAACAACAGAGATACATAAACTTCAATATTTCGAACCCATTTACTCATCTCTCGCAATGATGCAGGGATAAACATGATTGCAATTTTTATTCCTAAACCCTTCAATACAACCCCATAGTTACAAGGGGCTACAGCAGGGTAAAGCACTAGATGTTATAACCCAGTCTTTTTATTACACTGAAATTGAAATCCCTTAATCTTATGATGGCCCTTAAAAATGAAAAAAGGATCAGAGCATTATGCAAAAATCCAACAGTTTAATGAAGGCTGGAATAAACGTTTTTGTCTAAATGGATCTAATCATGAAGATTCACAGCATGTTTCTCTGTATAATGGTAGCATTTTGAATGCTCTCAATGTTTTGCACAAGATAATTAATTTATTTAAGATATGGTATTTGACCTTTAAAAATTGTGGGAGATATAAAATTGTCAGAGAATAGAGATAAATGAACTTATCTTAATTGCCCTTGCCACCCTAAATATCTTAAATGGACTTGTCCATATTTCAATCTGGACATCACCATTCATCATTTTAACCTTTTACCCCATGAGCATATTGCGAAAAATGGCCATTTTCACTGAAAAGCCTCCTGTAACAAGTTCAAACTGCTATGAAAGTATGAAAAATGCTTCAATACTAATGAAACTTGGCACAAATGTTGACTACACCATAGCCTCTGTAACAGCATGCTCAATGGTAAATTTCCTGTTACCATGGCAACGGGGGGATGTCTCAAATCTGCCAAAAATCACTATTTTGCATTGTTTTTTTCCATCAAAACTGATTTCAAAGTGCTGCAACTTCTCAATGAATTGAGATAGAGTAAAAGGCTTTTCAGCGTCGGTTACTAGCTATCCTAGGTTCGACCCGACGCCATTTTTAGCCTGTCACATGTCCAAAATTTTCTTGGAGATGAGGGGGACTTCGCCCCCCTTCAAACTCCCAAACACATGGGGGCACATACCCCTTCTGGAAACTCCTGATGTAATATTTGGATGGGCGACGGCGCCGAAAAAGTGGTTACTTTTTTGAACAACATTTCTCATACGAAAATAGTGTTTTGGGCCTAAATAGGGCATTTTTTCACTGTCTCTGGCCTCAAAAAGGGGGGGGGGGGAAGCCGTCGAAACACGCTTATATTAGGGAAAAGGTTAAGGGGAAAATTTCAAAATAAGTACTGACTGAATAGCAAACAGTGTAAAACGTGATCACACAGCAGATATGGTTTGTATTAAACAGTCATTGATAGAACCTGTTGCCACTATCAGGCTATGGGTGAATGTATCCTATTGTATGTACTTAAGTCCATTTAAAATTTGAATTCAATATTAACTTTACAAAATGAAAACCTGCTATTGTGAAAATATTATAAAAGTTTTCGATTTGTATATTGTTATAGGATTTACATATTTGGTCATTTTATTTTCTCCTCTCAAAGAATTCACATTTCTTAAATGTTAAGTTTTTCAAGACTCTTTCAATGATTTTCTAAAAACATTAAATTTTCCTTCATACACGATTTTTGATATAAAGCGGGAAAAATATGTTTTGAAGTGTCACACAGCTGTGTATATATATTTACACAATACATAAGCTAAAGTCATTTACAAACTGTTACAGGCAAATCAATGGTAACAAACAATAGTAAACAGATGTCTCTTCCCATACATGTATGTACAGATTGTTAATTAATATTACTTTCCTCTGAAAAAGGCATTACCAATAATATTAAAAGGGAGATAACTCTTGAAACTTTACTGTAACTATTCTAAAATTCTGGTTCCTGGTTCAGAAGCCTCCTGGTGGATTCAGGATGGGGCCAGAATTTTTTATGAGTTATAAAAAGTCTTTCATATATAAATACATGTAATGGTAAAAATGTAGATATTAACTTGAAATTTATCTTTCCTAATATCATCAATGAGTAATGTTTCAATGCATTTACATGCAAATTACAATGTCCACTACTGTGTATACCCCTCATTTTTATCTTATTTTACAAGGCTCTAGTCACAATTTATTTGAAAATCAGCAGATGACTGTGGCAGGGCGGTTATGGTTGTTCACTTCAAACCACTTCCCTTCACTCCTTTGGGTCCTAATCCTGCAAGGGACTATGAATTCTTTCATGTGAGGAATATCAGTGGTTCTACTCAGGTGCCTATTTGTGCCAGAAATAATACCTAAGGTTTTCCTTAAGTTATGGAAAAAAGAAAAATAATGACCTACTAGTTATAACCAATCAATATGTGAAATATAAAGACCTTGACCCTTTATCTAATGACCCCATTATGTCTAATCAATATGTAAAATATTAAAACTTTGTGATAAAAAGTTTCCAAGGTAATGAGTGGAAACCATTCTTAAATTTAAGGCCTCTGTGACCTTGACCTTTGAACTAGTGACTCCCAAAATCAAAAGGGGTCATCTACTAGTTATGACCTATCAGTATCTAAAATATGAAGACTTTGTGATAAACAGGTTGAAAGATAATGAATGCTAAACATTCTGACATTTTAAGCCCCTGTGACCTTGACCTAATGACCCCAGAGTCATCTACTTGTTCTGACAATCAGTATGTGAAATATGAAGACTTTGTGATAAATAGTTTTCAAGGTAATTCGCTGAAGTCATGTTGTCTACCAACGGACCACAGACAGACCAACAGACTTCAGCAAAACAATATACCCCTTATTCTTCCAAGGGGGGAATGCATAATGACAATAGTTAAAGAAACATATCTGTGAAAATACTGACAGATGTTACTGAGAGTGACATTTGAGTGACAACCATGAGTGTCACATTAATAAGTAGCTATGATTGCCAATTGCATGTTGCAGCTAATGTGTAGCAGTCAACACAGTATCATTTACAGGCCAAAACCCGTCCAGTCTAGTTCAGTAATTTTTAGAAGTAGTTTTGAGACTGACAGACGATGGAGAAATGATCCCTTTCTAAAAATGCCGCTGCTATTCTACAGCAGGCGACACAAAATTATTGTGATTATACGATAAGTATGTCATTCCTGAGTGAGGCAATACATAAACATGTCAGGAGGTTAATGAGAGTGACAATACTGAGTGTGACAGACTGACTAACATTTTATGGACTAATGAATGTGCGACCGGGGGCTGCCTTGGGGCTGGCTGCTGCTACACTGGTGCTTAAGGTTGAACGTCACAACTTCTCCACTGATAACAGCAACACTGTACAGGAACCTAGACCTATGGTAGAGCTATGCGGTACCGGTTGTTTAAGCTGTGGGGAATTAGCCGAGGTCTAAGCTGAGTCCGGATACAGAATATAAAGTGTCCACCCCAAGCAGTCGGTCACATAGTTTACTCTACTATCAGTATGTAGAGTCTGATAGCAGATAACTTTGATGAAATGAAGATGAACACAAATGTTCCTAATTACTTATTCAATTTATTGATTTTCTTTATTTCACAGTTTACTAATATTATATTCCATACAAAGTTTCTTAAAGTTCACTTTCATTAAAATATATTAAGTCCACAATGTTTCTTATCAAAAGGGTTTCCAAGATACTTTTAACACACTATTACATTAATTCTGATTCCTAGTCTGTTCCTAACAATTCCAATTCTTTATTCTTAACTGTTCTAATTCTTAATACTTAATTCTCCATTCTTAATTCTTTCTTAACTTATTTTTGTATCTATATATATAATATTCTCCAGTATTATTAATTTAAATAATTAATTGAATAACCAATGAAAATTGAAATACATTGACCAATAGAAAAATATAAAAAACATTAACCAATGAAAAATAGAAAAGTATTACATGATGCTTAATCTGGATAAAAATTATCTTATGAAAAAAGGTATAAAACATATCCTGTAAGTTACATAATTTCCTAATAGCATTAATTGCTAAAAGCTACAAAGTATTATAAATAAATAGCACCTAAACCAAAAGGTGTTGATAAGAGTAAAAGATTTCTAAAAGTGAAATAATCTTAAGTGTCAAAAAGACTGACATATGTGATATTTAATTACTTAACCCTTTACCACGCACTTTCGACCCCCCCCCCCCTTTTTAGGCCTCAAATAGTGAAAAAATGTCCTATTTGGGCCCCAAACACATGTTTTCGTTTGAGAAATGTTGCTAAAAAAAATGAGCACTTTTTCGGCGCCGCCCCCCATCCAAAAGATACATCAGGGGGTTGCCAGAAGGGGGAGATGCCAAGAAAATTTTGGACTTGTGAGAGGCTAAAAATGACCCCAGGTCGATCATAATGTAATGTGTAACCAACGCTGAAAAGCCTTTAACTCTATCTCAATCCCTTGAGAAGTTGCAGCACTTTGAAATAAATTTTGATGGAAAAAATCGAGGCAAAATAGTGATTTTGGCAATTTTGAGATGTCCCCTCGTTGCCATGGTAACAGGAAATTTAAGACTGAGCATGTCGTTACAAAGGCAGTGGTCCAGTCAACATTTGTGCCAAGTTTGATTAGTATTGAAGCATTTTTCATAGTTTCATAGCAGTTTGAACTTGTAACAGGAGGCTTTTCAGTGAAAACGGCCATTTTTCACAATATGCTCATGGGGGAAAGGGTTAACTAAAAAAATTATAAATGTTACAAAACAACAATTTTTCACCAAAGTTAGGTGAAAGACCACATGTTAACATGGAAAAACTAGTTTTAAGGTGATTCCAAAGTTTTTCATCATTTTTTGTTAACCCTTTACCACATATATACGCGAAACAACGCACTTTCGACCCCCCCCCTTTTTTAGGCCTCAAATAGTGAAAAAATGTCCTATTTGGGCCCCAAACACATGTTTTCGTTTGAGAAATGTTGCTAAAAAAAATGAGCACTTTTTCGGCGCCGCCCCCCATCCAAAAGATACATCAGGGGGTTGCCAGAAGGGGGATGTGCCCCCTTCTGTTAGGGGGGTTTGAAGGGGGGCAGAGTCCCCCTCATCGCCAAGAAAATTTTGGACTTGTGAGAGGCTAAAAATGACCCCAGGTCGATCATAATGTAACGTGTAACCAACGCTGAAAAGCCTTTGACTCTATCTCAATCCCTTGAGAAGTTGCAGCACTTTGAAATAAATTTTGATGGAAAAAATCGCGGCAAAATAGTGATTTTGGCGATTTTTGAGATGTCCCTCGTTGCCATGGTAACAGGAAATTTTAGACTGAGCATGTCGTTCAAAGGCAATGGTCCAGTCAACATTTGTGCCAAGTTTAATTAGTATTGAAGCATTTTTCATAGTTTCATAGCAGTTTGAACTTGTAACAGGAGGCTTTTCAGTGAAAACGGCCATTTTTCACAATATGCTCATGGGGGAAAGGGTTAACTAAAAAAATTATAAATGTTACAAAACAACAATTTTTCACCAAAGTTAGGTGAAAGACCACATGTTAACATGGAAAAACTAGTTTTAAGGTGATTCCAAAGTTTTTCATCATTTTTTGTTAACCCTTTACCACATATATACGCGAAACAACGCACTTTCGACCCCCCCCCCTTTTTAGGCCTCAAATAGTGAAAAAATGTCCTATTTGGGCCCCAAACACATGTTTTCGTTTGAGAAATGTTGCTAAAAAAATGAGCACTTTTTCGGCGCCGCCCCCCATCCAAAAGATACATCAGGGGGTTGCCAGAATGGGAGGGGGGTTTGAAGGGGGGCGGAGTCCCCCTCATCGCCAAGAAAATTTTGGACTTGTGAGAGGCTAAAAATGACCCCAGGTCGATCATAATGTAACGTGTAACCAACGCTGAAAAGCCTTTGACTCTATCTCAATCCCTTGTGAAGTTGCAGCACTTTGAAATAAATTTTGATGGAAAAAATCGAGGCAAAATAGTGATT
>NW_026852482.1:0-8210 GCF_026571515.1 Ruditapes philippinarum
ATATAAATAAATAAAACACCTAACAAATTGTAATTTGATTAAAAAGAATTTTTGACAAAAGTAATTGGTAATGTGAATCAATTTAGGTTTAGTGAAGATTGCAAAAAAATCAAACTTTAATTCTTTTAAGGTATAATCAAGCTGAGGGTTAAATCATTTTTGTTCTTTTAAGAAGCGGTTATAAAAGCTGTGCGCACTTAACAATCTGGGATGCTTTATTAACACTTTATCAGAGCTAAAAAAAAAGGTTACTATTTGTAGATCTGAGCATGGTCAAGGAATTGGATATGATGAGTCAGTAAAGATTACCCGAGATTGAAGAGGTAAGTTTATATGATATTATAATCATTACATTCATTTGAGGGGTAATGCACCCTTCAAATATTTCACAGAAATATCCTTCAAGAATTTATAAGTTGGATGTTTGTAAGACAAATGTGAGAAAAGCAGAAGTTTAATTTCAAGGGCTAAGATGCAATGAGAAAGCTCGGAATTATTTGAAAGGGGCAAAATTAATAAAAATATTTATATTTTATTGCTGAAAAGATTGTAGGTTTCTCTAATACACATGAACATTGTTCAGATATATCATACAAGTGCTTGGATTTTAACCTAAATTTAACATATATATATATATATATATATATATCTTTACTGTAGTTGGCGATCAAAAAATCGATGAAAATCCATGTTATTAGAGATGCAATTGGTATTATCTAAAAGCTAATTATGAAATTTTATTATCCCAACAGAGCACAACAGGAATTCACAGGTGATACTCCTTGCTAATTTGAGCATTATAGAATATTCACACAGGTAATTTTATATGATCAATGTATTATACAGATAGCTGTTGGTCATTTTCATTGTTGATTAATAATTTCTCTAATCCCGATTGCAAAATGTGATTACATAACATAAGTGTACTTTAATATCTAAGTTGTTGGCATGATTTAAGTTATTACTAATGTTTTTCAGTGTCATATTTAGTTCAAATGTTTATCCTGAAAATATTCTAAAACGGCAAGTTTGCACCATGTCTTTGATTGGGTGCATTGTCGAGATATATATTGTTGAGACATTTTCCTTTTTCTTTTTAATAATGAATCGTTTACTTTTTAACAAATTAATGTAGAAGAAATTTAATATATTAAACATCCATTGCATAACTTCTATTTAAGGGGAGTGGTGATCTAGTGGTTAAGGTATCTGCCTCTCAAGCCAAGAATCATGGATTCGAGCCCGACTCGGGTCACGATCATGACTCCTCATATGACACCAGTACTGGTTAGTTCCAGGAAAGAGGTTAATATAAGGTGCAAGAACTTGTTTCGCAATCAAGCTAAAATAATTGTTTAAATTAATGAAATATTTTTTTTCTCCTAAATACTTGTATTTTGCCATGAATGATATGAATCTGTTTTTATTTTCACAGGACCGATTCTTCATGTCGAACGAGAAATATAATCGATGTTAAACATTTAATTCCGGAATTACATGTGTATGGACACGAAAAGTGACATTTACCATAGAAACTGTCTGGCCACTGAGTGGGGGAGAAGTGTAGCATTGTGTGTGGACTCAAACTATCCAGTATATTGAAGTGACACATAGTGTTTGTGATTGGACTAACTATAAAACTACACTTCTTCCAATGCTGCCTAGTTCTAGTAACTAGCATGTCCCAAGCCATGATAAAAGCAGAGGGGGAGAAATGAAGTTCATAGTTCATGTAATTGCTCTATTAACATACACAATGTAAATGCAAAATATTGATCTAACTTGTCTTTACTACCTATATTTCAAGAGTTCTTTCCAATTTGGTCTAAATTTTTTCAAAGTTTTTATTTTATCATTGTACTTTTTGGGATCATTAACTTAATTTTTTATCATCACCATATATGACAAGGCTCATAACTCTAGCATCTTTTCCATAATAGTGATCACTAATATTTCTATATAAATTTCCCTGATAATTCCATTATTTTTCCCTGACTCGACTATTAGTTGATGGTTAAGGTGTCTGCCTCTCTACCCATGGATTGTGGATACGAGCCAGAGTCGGGTTATGCGTCAATTACTGGTATTGGTAAAAGTGGTATTGCGAGTGCCGAGGCAGTACTTTGGTTGTCATAAATTATAGCATTTTTATTCCATTTCGTGGAAATAAATGAAATTGTTCTAAATGAAAAAATGTAGCTCGAGAATACAAATTGATGATTAGGACTAAATTTAATCTATTTTGTTTTAGTTTTTATGTGTGTCTGTAAAAAGCAATAAAATGTGTGACGATGTTTGTGAAGCTAGCCAGACAACTGGAACAGCCGAAACACTTTGTCAGGGATGATTCAGTGAAACATGTGCAAAAGTTATTTCTTTATGTAATTTCATATTAGTTATTACCTCAATTTCTGGCAATCATGGCCCTCTTGTATACAAAAATAATATATATAAATCAACTAAAGTTATGTTTTTACTTTTTTTATTTCATTTTATTTCTTCATACATTTTCTATAATTATTTATCAGTGATATAAACTTAAATTGAAAAGTACTACTTTGGAAATGGCTTGAACTTTTTCGATTTCTGAAAAACTAGTAACAAAACTTCATGCTTCATAATGCTTCAATAATACTAGTCAATATTCTTCTAAAGTAAGTAACATATTATATTTCTAAGTTACAAAATAAGTTTAGATCATTGACATATCACAGTTATTATTAATTAATATTTATAAAATATATAATACAAAACAGTGTAAACAAAACAAGTACGAAATCAACAATATATAAAAAGAATAGTTCAGTACCAAGGGGTTGGGATATAAATAGTTTCCAGATTTTTTTTTTTTTTTTAGATATTTCTAACATTGTCAAATGCTGCTATAACTGGCTAAATATATTTACGAGGGTTGTCCTAGGAAATTGTGGACTGCTCGAACTTACACAGAATTTACTGTTAAGTACAATGACACTTGATAATCTTCAACGGCCCAGGTTTTGATAAGCCAGAAAATAAGGAGAATAAAAGTAAAGACAAAATTTTCTACATAAATAAAACTGTTTTCTGTTGTTTTTTTAAATTTAGTTGTTGAACATTTTTTCTCTGAATTCATCAGAGGATTCTTCACTTAATGATAGTAAAACAATTTAAATAAAATGTCTATGGAGTTCACTAGATTTTTTTGTAGGTTTGTGCTTCAGGTGTGTCGAATGGTAGCAAGTTTCCAGGTTCATGTATCAGATCTACAATAAATGTCTTTAGTGGGAACTTTCGTGCACCAGGCTGGAAAAAACAAAAACATTGTAAAATTAGAATAACCATTTACAGACTTCAAGATAATGTTCATGCAAAAGCTGGTATAAAATACCAAATGTGTGTTGTTGATACCTCTAAAAGAGCTGCCCTTTAAAGTATTCATTCAATCATTTAAGACAATTTTCATTCTAATTTTGGTGAAAATATAACTTTTAGTATTAAGACGGTATGAGCATAATTTTTTTTATCTACATTTAAATGCAATATTTACTATAATAAATGTATACATGTGTATAATAATTTATCCAGCTTCATGTGTTGCTTTTGTAAAATAAGAATATTGAGTCACATCTGTAAACAAAAAGTTTTCTCTTTTCCATACTTCAGGCTATGCTTTTGATCTATGATCATCAATCTAATACTGATATTAAGAATTCATTTCAACACCACTTATTTTCAAAAACCAATGTTAATTGTGACTGTTTCTTAGGTAATACTGGAAATATCTCAAAAGTAGAACTGCTGCATTTGGAGACTGGGTCAAAGGTTATAAATTAAAAACTAGATACCAGTCTACAAAAAAGCTAGAATCTGATTGGTTGATTTTTTAGTAAAGATAATCAAACTGGCCAGCCAATGTTAGCCGTTTTTATTTCATAACCTTAGACCCTGTTCTCTAAGCTTGTCCTTGTTTCAAAATTAATAGACTTATTCAAAGATTTTGCATGACAAAAGGTATGCATGCATCATTTGAAGGTATTTAAAGGTACCAACCTATGCAAAGAGAAAGGAATTAACATACCTAGAAATTAAAAATTAATAATTTAAAGAACATTTTGTCCAGTTCGTATTCAGCTTAGAATGGAGAAATGTAATACAATTTACAGACACAAAATGGCACAATTTACTGCCGCAACAGAAAATTTCTTATCAAAACCCAAGAAAATTAAATAACCGATTTTCTATCTAATGCACTTGATTCATCGTGCACACAAAACATCAAATTACCTGATAATAGTTTCCCACAAAACAGTGACCCTTCTATTAACTCTAAACCACTGGCTAGCACATGTGGTAATTATGTATCACGGTCTGAAAGAATTGTGAAGTCAGAATGATACTTATCAGAAGTAAACTGACTGATGATTATACATCTGTAAAACGATCATTGTGCTCTGAAATTTTGCACAAAGATTAATGGTCTTAACCTACATCAAATGGTACATTTATCTGGAAAAAATATTTTCAGTTCCATCATGTCAAAAAACCTCAGTGGAGTCCCTTTAACATATTTGAATATTATTTCTGAATTTTATTTATCACTTATTTCGGCACATTTGTATGCATATCTATTTTAATTGTATTTTTACGATGTGTTTTGACACCAAGGCTCGTCTGCCTTTAAGTGATTTTATAAAAGTGTTTAAAGGCTGAATGTAACGTAAAATAAATATTCTACGGGTATAAGCTAAGCGACCTAATATTCTTACTTCATTCATACAGCAATATGTGAATCTTATTTTTTTTTGCGCTGAAACTAGTTAATTCATATAATAATATAACACTTTAACAACATCACATTATAAAATTAGAATTAAAAGATGTATGAGACTGTGTCCTGCAAATTAGGAAAGTATTTAAAAAGGGATTGTCGGATCAAACATTGTAAATGTGCTCATCTAGCGCATGCTTTCAATGAGAAAATAATCAACAATTTAAAAAATATACATTTCATCAAGTCCCTGTGTTGTTTATACTTACTATCGTAATGTTTGACGTAAGAAAATTGTTATTTTATTTTAAAACAGTAATAGCAAAATATCTTACGCGTTGACCCTATATTTTTATTGCATAAATATTTTCCTTCACTATCTCACTACACGCTCGGAAAATTATAGCAAAATTCACCGTGTTGAACTTTTTTTATTACACAATCTTTATTGCGATATCGCGCGATATTTGCATCAAATATGGACGTCAGAACGTTGAGAAAAATGACGTAAAATCACAGACTATTAAGTAAATGTTCAGGAAAGACATCATTACAAAGACATACATTTACTGAACATTATAAAATTAAAATGAATGAAATCGGATGAAAATTGATAAGAACAGACCGGTTTATTGATAAAAAAGACGCAATTTCACCGCCACCGATAGAGGGCGCTTTGACGTCATAGTAACGCTGTTTATTTATAAAATAATACTGCAGAAGTAAAGCTCACATATTTATATGTTTGCATACCAAAAATCATCAAGATCTGAGATGTTGTCATATTTCGGTCGGAAAGTAGCGAGCTACCTTAACGTTATGACTACTGCTGTTCAAAACTTGATGATTTAGCCATTTCATGTCTGAATGACGTCAAATTTGGGCATAATATGTCATTTAAATATAATACATTCTGTTCGTTGAATATTTGGCAAAAAAGAAAATAAATTATGAATAAATTAGAAGTACAACTAAGCTTCAATAACTTTTTTTATGTGCTTCGTCGGGTGCGTGTTACCATGGTTATTCAATATCATAGGAAACATGCGATAAGTACAATAATTTAATATTTTTTGCTTAAATTGAAGAAAGCAGTTTATGATCGCTGTATATATAAAATATTCTAAATTGCATTGAATATGAAGATGCAAGACTCTTAGTCCTATAACATTTTGAACAGTCCTCGTATATATATATAATTATATGAGCGTTGAATATGTTCAACGTAGTGCGAATTGTATCAATTTCATTGACATAATTTTCTTTATTAGAAGAATAGATAGCTATGTTATTACAATATATCTCTTTTTCGTCAATATAAATGCCCGATGAAATTGTTAACCATTAAAACTACTGTGTAGACATTTCACCACAGTTGATATCTAGTTCTGGATTTATTTCAAAATCAAGTCATCCAACATACATCCAAGATTGCATGTGAGGCACGAGATATAAACAAACTATGACTTCCTGTGAAATTTGCAGGAAAGAAATGAATAAAAGAAGGATTTTCATTATTTAAAACTTCTCACATTTTGAATTACATTTTTGTATTGCATTGTTGTAAATGTTGAGTACATTGATAAGAATGCGTGCTCTCCCATTCTTGTGCGTCATGAATGAAATAATCATAAGTATAGACAAGTTATATTTTTGTTTTGAATATCATTTTCCTCGACTCTATAGTCAAAAAGTGTGCCATAGTACTAAAATGTTGTTATACTTTCAATCAAACACAAAATTATGCTAATGACGATTAAGATACGTTTAAGATTCATAATAAGAAAGTAGGCAAAGCCCATAAACGAGAAGTCATATGAAATATGTCTGTTCCTTTTTTTAAAATTGTTTAAAAAAATATTTTCAGCCGAAATTTTGCGATCCGTTATCGGAATACCTCATTGAAAGTCATCGCGTTACAATAAACGTTTCTCCCCCTTAATACAAATGACACGCAAAACTTTATAAATAGGCATACGAATCTATATATTTTTAATTGATTATTTCATTTATTTTTTTATTTGATTTCCATTTGAATATACACGTCTAGTCATAGCCGGGCATGTCAAAGCCCTTGACTTCCCCATATTATGATGAGAACTTCAACTTCTATTCAATGATTTAGAAACCGGAAGCAGGGAACGGTAACCACTGTCGTTTCATTGTCCATGTATTGCTTTTATTAAGTATTAATTCCGACACGGTTTTTAAGCTGCACATCAACACGCGAGTAATAAAAATGAGCCGCGTCACGACAAATCCAACATAGTGCGTTTGCGACCAGCATGGATCCAGACAAGCCTGAATCCAGACCAGTCTGCGCATCCGCGCAGTCTGATCAGGATCCATGCTGTTCGCTATCAGTTTCTCTACTTGTAATAGGGTTGGTAAGCGAACATCATGGATCCTGATCAGACTGCGCGGTTTCGCAGGCTGGTCTGGATCCATACTGGTCGCATACACACTATGTTGGTTTTGTCGTGACGCGGCTCAAATACATCATACTGAAAAACGAGTAAGTATCATGTACCCTTTTTGGAGTATAAACAATACAAAAGGCGTTAAAAATTGTTAAAAATTTGTTTTAAAAAGAATCACTGGTTTTGTTGTATACTCCACAATAACACGACTGCGTCATTAATAGAATAAAGAGAATGGATTTTGTGGCTCGTCGTAAACAAAATGAACAAGTTCTTATACATAGTTGAACTTAAGCAATCAAACAGAAAAATGTTTCAAAGTTTAACGGTACTATATTATTAAGATTGTAATATTTTTTACCATCTTTAGTCCGTTTTGAAACGCTTTTTGTATCTGTGTCATTCTGTTCATTTTTTCTCCGGAAAAACGAAATGAGCAAATGATCCGAAATTTTGCACACAAGGTAAGACTTATACATATGAGCCGTGTCACGACAAAACCAACATAATGGGTTTTCGACCAGCATGGATCCAGACCAACCTGCGCATCCGCGCAGTCTGATCAGGATCCATGCTGTTCGCTTTCCAACCCTATAACAAGTAGAGAAACTGATAGCGAACAGCATGGATCCTGATCAGACTGCGCGGATGCGCAAGCTGGTCTGGATCCATGTTGGTCGCAAACCCACTATGTTGGTTTTGTCACGACACGGCTCAATTATAAATCTCGATTAATTAAAGGGAAGTAAATGCAAATAAAACACTCTTAATAGATATCGTGAAGTTATTCCTAGGTACAGAATTTTTTCATTTGTTGTAATAGGTTGTATTACATAACACTGGCACATGTGTGCAAATATGCTGTGAAGAAAGACAAAATAATGTATAATTAAAAGACTTCATTGTATTTAGTGTAATGTCCAGTTATCAGCTAAACTATATATTCTGATATAATTCAATAATAATAATTCAATATAATCTAAGGATTGGTGACCACGTGGGTTCAAACCCTGTCAGGGGCAAGCCGTTGTTTCCTTGAG